>NC_091471.1:328202078-328333169 GCF_036971445.1 Narcine bancroftii
TCCATAGAACACTACAGCACAGAAAACAGGCCTTTTGGCCCTTCTATGCTGAACTATTTTTCTGCTTCGTCTCACTGACCCTACCGCTCCCGTCCATGCACCTATCCGAATTCTTCTTAAATGTTAAAAATTGAGCCCTCATTCACCACCTCAGCTTGTTCCACACCCCCACCACTCTCTGTGTGAAGACATTCCCCCCTAAACCTTTCCCCTTGCACCCTGACATGCACGTACAGATTGTTAACAGGCCTTTCCAGCCCTCGAGCCCAATTAACCTTTGAGCCCTACGTTTTGAACAGCGGGAAGAAACCGGAGCCACCCCCACCATGGGGGAAAATCCATGCCAACATGGGGTGGGGGGGGGGCGAATTTCAGCCCCTGCCGCAGTAATGGCATTGTGCTAGGCCAGACGTTCCGCCCCATACTGTCAATTTATGCAGGTGCAGGAAATGCTGTAAATTACATTAAAAAAAATTAAAGAAGAGAAAGTGAGGGACTCGTTGTCCGTTCCGTCTGGCAGCAGAGGGGAAGACGTCGTCCTTGTGGCGCTAAGCGCTTGTCTTCAGGCTCCTGAACCTTTTCCCTAATGGTAGCCGATTGATGGCCTGGGGGATGGGGGGTCTTTTAAGACGCCACCTCATGTCGATGTCCTCGATGGAGTGAAGTCTGGTGCACAGGATGTTGCAGGCCGAGTTCACAACCCTCTGGGGTTTATTCTTGTCCTGAGAGTTGGCGCCTCCGTCCCAGGCCAGAACGCTCTCTGTGGTCCACCTGTAGACATTTATGGGAGTCTTTAATGGTGTCCCAAATGCGCTCTGCGTTGGCTCAGTGCATATTCCTGCAGTCGGGGAAGGTGGAGTTGGGGGAGGGGGGTTGGTGCGGGGTAGGAGGGGAAGAGGTCGCAGTGGAATTGCTTGGAGGATTGTGTTCAGTTCTGGTCACCTCATTCTAGGAAGGATGTGGAAGCTGTGGAGAGAGGGCAGAGGAGATTGACCTAGATGTTGCCTGGGTTGGAGAACAAGTCTTATGGGGCAAGTTTAGTTGACCCTTTGGAGTGTAGAAGGATGAGAGGAGGCTTGATCAAGGTTGACAAGATTCTGAGAGGCAGCGGCAGGGTGGACGGCCAGCGCCTGTTTCCCAGGGCGGGATCAGCAAATAGCAGGGGTCGTCTGTACAAAGTGAAGGAAGGGGAATTTAGGGGAGATGATTTATTCACATATAAAGTGGTGGGTGCATGAAATGGAGGTGGCACTATAGGGGACATTTAAAAGACTCTCAGGCTGGCATGTGGATAAAAGAAAGATAGCGGGTTACACGTGTGAAGAAGGGAAGGTTTTATTTACATGAGCTGGCACAACAAAGCAGACCAAAGGGCCTGTATGGTGCTGCTCCACATTGTAAACTGGGAGGGATCCAGTAGCCAAAGGATTTGGGGTGAGCAGGTGCCATTTCATCCATCTGAACCACCGTTTCATCTGTCTGAACCGCCATTTCATCCATCCGAACTGCTCTTTCATCCGTCCGAACTGCTCTTTCATCCGTTTGAGCTGCCATTTCACCATTCTGAACAGCCGTTTCATCATTCTGAACAGCTGTCTCATCATTCTCTGCCATTTCATCATGGTGACGTGCCGTTTCATCCATCCAAACTTCCATTTCATCCTTCTGAAACCCCTTTCTTCCTTCCTCCCATTCATGGCAGATTCCCAAGGTACAGGTCAGCCCGCTGTTAACGCAGCCTCGCTTGGACAGAGGGACGGAGATTCCCCCAGCCTCAGATGGAGGGGCAGAGAAACCCCCAGCCTCGGGTGGAGATGTGGAAAGCCCCACAGCCTCGGACAGAACAGTAGAAAACCCCCCAGCCTCGGACGAAGATGCGAAAAGCCCCCCAGCCTTGAACGGAGACGTGAAGAACCCCCCAGCTTTGGACATTTTCATCTCACTTTCGGACAGTGGGATAGAAAGACTCCCTCCCTTGGACAGAGGAACAGAGAAGCTCCCTCTCTCAGATAGAGGGATGGAGAGCCCCCCACCCTCCGACATGCTCCCCCCACCTTCAGACAGAGAGATTGAAAGACCCTTTCCCTCAGAGAGAGTAACAGAGAAGCCCCCTCTCCCAGATAGAGGGATGGAGAGCCCTCCACCCTCCAACGTGCTCCCCCAACCTTCAGACAGAGAAATTGAAAGTCCCCTTCCCTCGGACAGAGGAGCAGAGAGGCCCCCTCTCTCAGATAGAGGGATGGAGAATCCCCCACCCTCCTACGTGCTCCCCCCACCTTTGGACAGAGGGATAGAAAGACCACCTCCTTCAGACAGAGCAATGGAGATAGCCTCACCCATGTTCAGAGCTAAAGAAACACCCCCACCTTCGGACGAGTTGACCCCACCGCCCAGAGATGGAGGGTCGGAGAGACCCCTGCCTTTGAATGATTTCCCCTCCGATTGGAGGGAAGCGAGGACCGGCCTTGACCCCCCCGGTGAGCAACCTGAGCCCCTGCCTGGAGATCTGGCCGGCAAAGAGGGGCTTCCTCTGGGAGTGGGATGGGTGAACGCCCGGGAGCTCAGCGGACCGTCTGGGAGCTCCTCGTCCCCGGTGCCCGCGCGGGTGGTTAGATGGCAGCCCCCGATGGAAGGCACTTTGCAGGACAGGCCTCAGGCCTCTCCCTGCCCAGGGATGGACCCTTGGCCCGGGCAAGAAGAAGGGCAAGCCAGGGCAGGCACAGGGACCCAGGGGGAGGTGGGGATCGAGCCGGACCTGGAGGCTCTGGTCACTCTGAAAGAGGTGGTAACACTGACCTCCCGCTGGGTGCAGGTTCTGGTCTTCATGAGAGTGGCTGCTGACAGTGCCAGCTCCCTGCTCTGGTGCACCCTCTACTTGCTCTCCATCCTCCTGCCTTAGGTCAGCCCCCTCCTCCTCCTCTGTCCCCTTCCCCCCCTCTCTCCCTCCGTCTCCCCCTCTGTCCCCTCCGTCCCTTCCACCTGCTCTCCACCTTCCTAGGTCAGGCCCTCTTCCCCTCCATTCCCTCTGTCTGACCCCTCTGTCCCTTCTCCCTTCATCCCCTCACACTCTGTCTCTCCTCTCCATATGCCCCCCTCCATTAACCTCTCCCCCTCCACCTCCCACTCCTCTGTCTCCCCTTCTGTCCTTTCCCCCCGACAATCTCCCTCTACCTTCTCTCTTCCATTTTGCCCTCAATCAGCCCCCCATCTCCTCTCTCCGAGGCTCCTCCCCCTTCTGTCCCCTCTTGCCTCCCCCCCCACTTCCCCAGCTCCATCTTCCTCACTGCCTCCAGCCTCTCTATCCAACCCCCACTCTCTCGTCCCCTCCCCCTCTCTCCTGGCCCCTCTTCCAATCTCTCACCCTTCTCTGACCTTTCCTCTCTCACACCCTCTCTGATCCCCTCTCTCTAACCCCCCCGGATCCCCTCCTCCTCCTCTCTAACCCTCCAATCCTCACCCTTTCTTCAACCTTAATCTCCTGTTCAACAGCCCCTCTCCTCCCTCTTCGACTCCCTCTCTGAACCCCCCCTCTTCCTGAACCTCTCTCCCCCCCATGACCCCTTCTCCCCCTCTCTGGCCACCTCTGCCCTCACCTATCCTCACCCCTTCATCCCCCTCTCCAACTCCCCCTGACCCCCTCTCCCAGCCTCTCCTGCCACCTCTGCCCTATCCCCCCTCCTCACCTACCCTCACCCCTCTGACCGCCCCTTCCCCCCTCCAATCCCTTATCCCCTATCTGAACACCCTCTCCAGCCACCTCTGCCCTATCTCCCCTCCCTCTCTGACCCCATCTCCAAACCCTTCTCCTCATCTTTGACCCCACTCTCTGACCCCTCTCTTCAACCCCCCCATCTGACCCTCTCCCCCCCTCTCCGAACCCCATATTCCCCTCCCCTTGCCTATCCCCCGATCTCAGCTACCCTCTCCCCCTCTGTGACTCCCATCTCCTGGCCCTTCCCCCCCTAGCCATCCCCCCCCTAGCCATCTGTCCCCTCCTCTCCATACCTCTCCATCTGTCCCCCATCCCTTTCACCCTCTCCCCCCCCCCCTCACCCCCTAACCATCCACCCTCTGAATTCCGACCCCTGCCGTGTGCCCTCTGAAAACCCATGTAGACTCTGTTTTCCCCACCTCTCCCAACTGTGAAACCCAATACCCCAGGTTTGAATCCCCGGCCTTCCGCCTCCCCCCCCCCCCACCTCGAGCCTGGAGAGATTCCCTCTGCTGCAGCCTGACTCCCAACGTGTCCAGGTGGGGAGGTGCTTCCCTCAAGGAAGCCAGTCTATGCCCATTTCCGTCTCTCGAGGGTTGAATGCACTCCTGACGGGTGAGGGGGCCCCCTGGAGCCACCTGCTGGCATGCCCAATGTGACTCCATCGGGTAAGCTCTTGGGGAGGTGGGGGGAAGGGGTCTGAAGCAGGTGGTCTGGGAGAGCCAAGCTGAACCCTTCGCTGTGTTGCCCTCACTACAGCAACCCCCTCCTGCACTATCTTTGTGTGTGCGTGTGCGTGTGTGTGTGTGTGTGTGTATGTGTACAATCTGTGCGTCTGTCCCTGTGTGTCAAACACTTGTATCATTTCAACCAAAGATAATAAAGTGTTGGCAAGTAACCTGGTGTTCTGCAACTCGAGTTCAAGTGCATTGTCTCAATGTGAGGGCAGCTGCGTAAATCTCCCACTTGGAGCCCTGTGCTCAGTCCTTGATGCCATAAGGAGGTGGAAGCTGTGGAAAGGGGGCAGAGGATATTGCCTGGTTTGGGGAGCAGGCCTCATGAAAACCGGTGGAGTGTGAACTTGGAGTGGTGGGGGATGAGATCAGGCAAGCAACATTGCAGACACTTCCAATTAAAGGTGGAACAGACCCAACGCTGGGGATAAAGCGTTCAGTATCCTGATTGGAGTGGTCTAGTATGAAAGGCCAAACCTCACCCATTCCTATCCTAGAACATGGAATGGCTGATTTACTGGGATGCGTGTGAAAGGGGCTTGAAATATTAATAGGAAGGTTTAATTGTATAAAAATGAATATATTTCCCCAGAGACCAGTACTTCAGATGCTGCCATCAAAACTTTTTTCAAGATCTAAATATGCAAGGAAATTTATTTGGAAAAGGAAAAATGACAAAAGTTTTGTTTGAAAAATTAACATGGAAATTTGAATCAATGTCCAAATTACAAATTGCAATTTACAAATTACAGTGACCAAATTACAATTTACACTTTATAAATTACAATTTATAATTTTACCAAATTACCAAATCAAATGATCAAATTTTAAAAATGATCACAGAGTAGCACAATTGAGGTTTCTCTCTACTTTTTTCCCCCCAAGAGGGAGCGAATAAAAGAGGAGAAGATCAGTCAGAGAATTTTATATATAAATGGAGACCAAGATACTCCACCTCTCTAAAATATTGCAGTAAAATACATTTGGAAATAGGAATAAAATTTTCAGGAATGATATTGAGTCAGAATTAATTTATTCCTTTTACAATAAATAATAAACTTTTTAATACTTGCTTTAACAAATGGAGTAAGACAGTAAAATATTGTTTTCAAGGTACGACTTTATATTTGTCGGAGGCTGGTACATACCTCCCAGGGTGGAGTTATGAGCCCAGTGGACCCCAAAACCCAGCAGCAATAGAAATTCACCAAGACAAATGGTTACTTAAACAAAAGTTACTTTTAATTTTCTTTAAAAATAAAAACAGGATCAAACTTTAACTTATTACTATTAACCTGACATAACCCCCTTCTAATTCTAAGTGCACGTGTATGTAATGTGTGTGTATAACTTCAGAAAAGTTTTTTGATTCACAGTCCAATCTCACTTCCCACTCCTTCAAGTTCACCGGGATCAGGCAATTCTTATTCTGTGCACGGAATTTAACATTTATGAATCTTCACCAGGCTCTGGTGCTTGAAGGGTAAATGGTTACCACTCAGAAAGGTTCTTGTTGGTTTTCAGAGAGAAATTTGTTGCTTGTTGGACACAAACTGATTCCTTCCGATCAGCCACTTCAGTGTCTTGCCGAAGAAACTTGCCCCATCATGGTTTTCCAGATGATAATTTCTTTCTTTCAGGTCTCCACAGAGTTCCTTTTCTGTTTCCCTTATCTCAGGTGAAACATTATACAGTCCTCTCCCCTTGTCTGGACCACAAAGGCTTTGAACAGGCTGAACTCAGAAAGCACAACCCGTCTTCAACATGGGGATTCAAAACCAGCTTCAAATGGCACTGCAGAAAACCATCAGTCTCTCTGTCTCTGTCTCTCTCTCTCTGTGTCACACTCAGAGAAAAACCTGTTTTACTCTCTCTGCTTGCAAAACCACATAACCTTCCTAAAACAGCGCACTCCACAAAAACAGCTTGCTGACTCCCAAAATCAATTTGTGAGTGATCCTCTCCATTTCCTGAGGTGGGCCCTTCCATTTGCACCTCGGTGAAAATCTCCAGCATAGGAGTCTATTGTCTTTGCAGACTTGAAGGCACCACCTTGTGTATAACTCTTGCATTTTAAAGTGAGATCTGTTTTGGTGGCTTTTTTTTAATCTATTTGTAACCTATCTAAAACTACACAATCTATCTTCCAAAAACATATCTGTACATGATATAAGATATAATTTGTCACAGTGGCCATTGCAGGCTCAAAATCTGTGCAGTCTCTGATGTCCTGCAAGAAGGCACGGAGGGTGGTGGTGGTGGTGGTGGGGGGGGGGGGGGGGGGTGGTGCTTGGTGCATAGGACCATGAGCTTTTTCCGATTTGTACTGTTGACCCTTGCTTGATGATCGCCTTGACCACATGCTTCCAGATCTCAACGTCCGGGTGCTGAGAGTCGATGTCCAACTCTCAGGAGTGAGAAATCTCTCCACGGTCCTTTCACATTTGAGCTGATTACATTGTGGTGCAGCAAACAGAGAACTCAGAATGGCTGCATGACAGGCTTGAGTCAGCTTAAAGCAGAAAGCACAGGGTCTGTGTGTGGCTCCCGGTCCCACCTGCCCGACTGGTTTAGGAAAGGGCCGGCTTGAGTCTTTATATGGGCCGGGGATTGGCAGGTGGGGCCAGTCTCCCGGGTTACCTAACTGCAGGTACAAGGGTGGCCCCCTGAAGTAGGCTGGTAGGAGTGGGCCATAGTGGTGATTATATCACCACAGCTTGACTTAAAATCAACACATATGAAATGATTAAAAAGAAAATATCACATTGTTACAAATTATTGAATTCAGGTTGAACGATATAAACCAGGGGTTCTCAACTTTTTTTCTTCCCACTCACATAAAAACTAGGTGTAGGAGCAGGCCATTTGGCCCTTCAAGCCTACCCCACCATTAATTTTGATCAGGGCTGATAAGTCCCCGTACCTGCCTTCTCCCCATAACCCCTCCCCTTATCCCCTTCGCCACAAGGGCCAAATCTAACTCTTAAATATAGATAAGGAACCGGCTTCAACTGCGGCAAAGATTCCACAGTTTCACCACTCTTGAGAGAATTTTTTTTTTCTCATCTCACTCCTAGAAGACTTCCCCCTTATCCTTCAAATGTGACCCCTGGTTCTGGTTCTCCCCAATATCAGGAACAACCTTCCTGCGTCGAGCTTTAAGAATTTTATATGTTTCTATAAGATCCCCCCTCAATCTTCTAAATTCCAATGAGTATCCAGCCTTTCGTCATATGCAAGTCCTGCCATCCCTGGTGTCAATCTACTGAACCTTCTCTGCATTTTCTCTATGGCAAGGATGTCTTTCCTGAGATAAGAAGACCAGAACTGTACACAATGGTCCAGGTGTGGTTTCACCAGGGCCCTGTACAGCTGCAGTAGATCCTCCCTGCTCCTGTATTCGAATCCTCTTGCTATGAATGCCAATATACCATTCGCTTTCCCCACTGCCTGCTGAACCTGCATGTCCACTTTCAACAACTGGTACAAAGCAACACCCAAGACTCGTTGCATCTCCCCTTGTCCTAATCGGACACCATTTAGGTAATAATCTCCTCTCCTGTTCTTGCCTCCAAAGTGGACAACTTCACATTTATCCACTATAAGTAATCCTGATGCCATCGGTGCTCTGTGATCAGGGAGGGGTTGCTTTAAGGTGGGATGTAAGTGGGAAGGGAAGGTTGAGAATCCCTGCTCTAGACCTAATTGTTACTGAAATATTTTACTTGAGTAAAATTGTCACTGGCCCAAATTGCCTTTGGAGTTATGAAATTGTGCACATAACTTTGTGAGGTGTCTGAGGAGATTCGGTGTGAAACTCATAAACGTCTACGTGGACCCATGGAGGTCATTCTGGCTGGTTGCATCACTGCCTGATATGGAGATGCCAACTCTCAGGACAAGAATAAACCCCAGAGCGTTGTTAACTGGGCCTGCAACATCACAGGCACCAGACTTCATTCCATCTAGGACATCGACACGAGGTGGCGTCTTAAACAAGGAGCCTCTATCCTCAAAGACCCCCCCCTCCACCCTGCAGGCCTCACCCTGCTACCATCGGGGAAAAGGTCCAGGATCCTGAAGATGAGCACAAGGATAGCTTCTTCCCCTCTGCTGTCAGATTCCTGAATGATCAGACTCTGCCTGACTTTTCGTGCTCTATTTTTTACAGTAATGTTGTAGGATGGTTATAATATGAGTGTTTACCCTGTGACGCTGCTGCAAAACACCGAGTTTCATGACTCGTTCATGACAATAAATCCTGATCCTGATTCTGAAACCATTGCAGCTTAGGCAGAATTCTGGAAAGTCAGTCCAAAGTTCAGTCATAGAAATCCTGCGTTGAAATTCAGACTTTTAAACTGACGCCAAGAGGTAATCACGAAGGAGGTGAGCGATCAGACTGCTGAAAACTCATGAATCCTTGTTGAGTTGCTTCCAGAGAAATGTCCTTTCGTACGACTGGTTGTCACACCCACCCTCCCCCACCTTTTCCTTGTGTATGCATTCCAGCCTATCCCTCCCACTCAATATCATTGTGGAACGGAGCAGGGGTGGCGCGAGACCATTTGGCATTCAGCCCATTGAGTCAGCCCCGCCATTCAATCATGAGGTGATCCATTTCCCCACTCAGCCCCACTGTCTGGGCTTTCTCCCCATGACCTTCAATGCCTTGGCTCATTGAGAACCTCTCCCTTAAATACACGCAATGACCCGACCTTTACATCTGCTCACTTCCACAAATTCCACAGATTCACCTCCCTCTGTGTCTCTGTTCTACGTGGGTGCCCTTCAATCCTGAAGTTGTCCCAGACTCTCCAACTGCGGGGAAACGACCTTTCCACATCTACTCTGTCCTCCCCCCCAATTCTCCTAAATTCCATCCAGGAGCCGTCAACCGCTCCCTGTACGATGACTCTTTCATTCCTGGAGTGAACCTCCTCTGAACCCTCTACAACGTCAGCACGTTCTTTCTTCAGCGAGGAGACATCAGGGGTAAGGACAGTGAGGCAGGAAATCCTGGATGGGGTGGGACATGGGGTGGGGTTGGAAAAAGGGGTTGATGGGGGAAGAGGGTGAGAAAGGGATGGTAGCGTAGGGAAAGGTCTCTGAAAATGGGAGGTTTTTCAACAAGAGAGAAAGGGTAGGAAGAATTGAAATAGGGAGAATGAAGAGGTGGAAGTGTCTGACCATCCCATAGATCCATGGAACACAACAGCATAGAAAGCAGGCCATTCAGTCCTTCTGGTCTGCGCTGAAATATCAAACCGCTAATCCCACTCACCTGCACCCAGTCCATAATCCTCCCAGACCTCTCCCATCCACATATCTATCAATTTATTTTTAAAAAGCACAATCAAGTCCACATTCAGTGTTAGCTAATTCCACGCTCCCACTAGCCTCTGAGTGAAGAAGTTCCCCCTGAACCTTTCCCCTTTCACTCTAAAGCCATGTCCTCTCGTATTGATCTCCCCCGATCTAAGTGGAAAGAGCCTATGTTTACTCTGTCAATCGCCTTCATAATTTTAAACACCTCGAACAAATCTCCCCTCATTCTTCTACACTCCAGGGAATAAAGTTCAAACCTGTTTAACCTTTCCCTGTAACTTAGTTCCTGAAGTCCAGGCAACATCCTAGTAAATTTTCTCTGCCCTCTTTCTATCTTACTGATATGTTTCCTGTAGTTTGGTGACCAAAACTGCACACAATTCTCCTAATTTAGCCTCACCAACGTCTTGTACAACTTTACCATAACATCCCAACTCCTAGACTCAATGCTTTGATTTATGAAGGCCAATGTGCCAAAAGTTCTCTTTATGACCCTGTCCACCTGTGACGCCCAGAGAATTATGTCTCTGTATTCCCAGATCCCTCTGTTCTACTGCCCGCCTCAGGACCCGGTTGATCAGTCCTTCCAAAATGCAACACCTCCCCATTGTCTGCATTAAACTCCATTGGACATTTTGCAGGCCATTTTTCCAGCTGGTCCAGAACCCTCTGCAAGCTTTGAAAAACTTTATCCCTGCCCACAACACCTCTGATCTTAGAGTATTCAAAGGGAAAGAAGTGTGGGAGCAGAAAAGATGCACAAAGGACGATGCCTGGGTCTGGAGAGACTGTTCTTTCTGATCTTAGGGAGGGGGAGAGCGACAGGAGGGACAATAGGGACATCACTATGGAGGGAGAACAGTTCCTCCCCACCCTTTTCATGCCACAACTGTAGGGGACTGGAGGGAATTTCAAAGAAAGTGAGAGGTTAAGGGGACTGGAGGGGGTTACAGAGGGAGAGGTGTAGGGGACCGGAGGGCGTTACAGAGACAGGGAGGGTTGTTAGAGACTGGAGGGAATTACAGAGTCGGAGGGTTGTAGGAGACTGGAGGGTGGTTACAGAGACGGAGAGGTGTAGGAGACTGCAGGGGGGTTACAGAGACTGGGAGGGGTGCAGGGGACCAGAGGAGGTTACAGAGACAGGGAGGGGTGGAGTTGACCGAAGGGGGTTACAGAGATGGGGAGGGATGTAGGTGAATGGAGGGGGTTACAGAGACAGGGAGGAGTGGAGTTGACCGGAGAGGGTTACAGAGACGGGGAGGGGGTGCAGTCCAATGGTCTGCTGTGCTGTATGCTGCTGAGTCCAGCCAGGGAGGAACGGACAGGAGACAAGACTGGAGGGTTTGGCAGCCTCGGCAAAGGTCAAGCAAATTCCCTGTGAGTCAGGCGCCGGGGTCAGAGAGCTGGCATTAGAAACCCGACTCCCCGGCACTGCCTGTCTGGCCTTGGATCTATCTTGCAGGGCAGGAATAGATCAACAGCACTGGTCACATTCCCGACACCAGTCACCGCCTACATGATACAGCCAGCTCCCTGCCCCTGGAACGCCCTCCTGTCCCCTACACCTCTCCCTTTCTTTATAAACCCCTCCGGTCCCCTACACCCCTCCCTATCTCTATAAAACCCTCCGGTCCCCTAGACCTCTCCCTGTTTCCTTAAAACCCTCCAGTCCCCTATACCCCTCCCTGTATCTGTAACCCCCTCCGGTCCCCTACACCTCTCCCTATCTCTGTAAACCCTTCCTGTCCTCCACACCCCTCCTTGTCTCTGTAAACCCTTCCTGTCCTCCACACTCCTCCCTGTCTCTGTAACACCCCCCCTCCGGTCCCCCACATCCCTCCCTGTCTCTGTAACCCCCTCCGGTCCCCCACACCCCTCCCTGTCTCTGTAACCCCCTCCGGTCCCCTCCACCGCTCCCTGTCTCTGTAACCCCCTCCGGTCCCCCACACTCCTCTCTGTCTCTGTAACCCCCCTCCGGTCCACACATCCCTCCCTGTCTCTGTAACCCCCTCCGGTCCCCCACACCCCTCCCTGTCTCTGTAACCCCCTCCGGTCCCCTCCACCGCTCCCTGTCTCTGTAACCCCCTCCGGTCCCCCACACTCCTCTCTGTCTCTGTAACCCCCCTCCGGTCCACACATCCCTCCCTGTCTCTATAACACCCTCCGTTCCTCCACACTCCTCCCTTTCTCTGTAACACCCTCTGTTCCCCCACACCTCTCCCTGTTTCTGTAAATCCCTCTGGTCCCCTACACCCCTTACCTGTCTCTATAAACCCTATCTCCCTCTGATATCTCTTGCTATTTCTGAAATTATGAGCTGATAATCCTCCCATCTCCCTCTCACCCAGTATTCGCAGGGCATGGATGGGGGTAGGAATCGGGTGACATTTCTCTCTTCTCTCTCTCTCTCTCTCTCTTTCTCTTTCATTCTCTCTCTCTGTTTCTATCTCTTCCTGTCTTTCTTTTTCTCTCCTTTTCTCTCTCTCTTTCATTCTCTTTCTTTCTGTTTCTCTCTCACTCTCTCTTTCTGTCTCTTTCTCTCTCTGTCTTTCTCTCACTCTCTCTCTTTTTCTGTCTTTCACACACCCAGGAGTCATTGCGCAGGGAAGGCCATGGTGACCTTCAGGTACATGACCAGCACAACGCATGTCTCCTCACGCCATCCCTTGCCAGGAAGGGGTTTCCAGTTCATTTTGAGCCCCTCCCTCTGAGGAAAGGGATTGGTGGTGAAGATCCAGTCTCTGGGAGAGGGTGGTGAAGCTGGGATGGAAGGTGATGGAGCTGGGGGAATGACTGGGGGAAAGCTAACACCGTAGGCGACAGCTGTGGAGGAGAGGATATGTCTGATCTCAGTCTGCATGCATCTCATCTCCACGGGCTACATTCCAGTTTCAGTGCTGTCTGGGGCTTGATACATTAATAACATTAGACAACATTTTTTTTACCCCTGTAGGTTTGTTTCCTGAAAAAAAAACTGAAGATTAGGATAGACAATGTTAAGCTGTGCACAAAGATAACTTCATATTTGCTGTATCACATAGGAAGTTGGAGAGATGTTAAATTAACTTTTATTGAATTCAGCATGTTTAATTGCATCGCGATGCTGACACATTGCATCAGTCTGACTGGCCTAAAACTATCTTGCCGCTTATCTTTGCTTGGACTCAGCATCTGATGCCTCTCAGGTCAGTGTCCAACACTGGACAATGAAGATTTTGCTTCCTGAACACTTTTGAGTGCATGTTCTAGATTTTGGGCTGCTGATCACGAAAACCACCTCTAAATTTACCCATCACATCCTGTCCTTTCTGTACAACCTATTGTGATTTCCTCTCATATTTTAAGTCCACTTCAAGCCGACAGAACCAGGAAGTGTGACACGTCCTTGAAAATTCATTTTCTGCGCTCACACACGGACTTCTTCCTGGACGATCTCAGTGATGGATGCGGTGAAAGGTTTCACCAGGACTTTGTGACTGTGGAAAAGTGGCATCGGGGGGGGGGGTGGAGGGGGGCAACTGGAATCTGTCAATGCCGGCCAACTATTGTTGGCACTGACCTGAGAGGAATCAGATGCTGAGTACAAACGAAAATCAGCACCAAAACATTTTTTGGTCGGTCAAACGAATGTATCGCGATGCAATTAAATGAGCTGAATTCAATAAAAGTTATTTTAACGTTTCTCCAACTTCCTGCATGATCCAGCAAATCTGAAATTAAGTTTGTGTTCAGCTTGCCGTTGTCTATCATAATCCCCAATTTTTTGCAGGAAGCAAATCTTCTGGAAAAAAAATTCTTCTCCAGAGTTAGAAAGAAAGAAAGAGAGAGAGAGAGAGAGAAATGTCGCCTGATTTCTACCCCCATCCATATCCTGTGAACACTGGGTGAGAGGGAGATGGGAGGAATATCAGCTCATAATTTCAGAAATGACAAGAGATATCAGAGGGAGATAGAGTTTATAGAGATAGGGAGGGTGTAGGGGACTGGAGGGGTTTATAGAGAGGGAGGGGTGTAGGGGACTGGAGGAGATGACAGAGACAGGGAGGGGTGTAGGGGACTGGAGGAGGTGACAGAGACAGGGAGGGGTGTAGGGGACCAGAGGAGGTTACTGACAGGTTGGTCAGGCAACAGATGTCCAGATTCCCAATTTTTTCCCTGGAGAAAACGTCTGTGCCACATGTCCTGCTGGGTGGGATCTTGACCAAAGCTGTCTGTAAAAAGTCCCATCCCACACCTCTTCCCTGCTGATCTTGGCTCACAGCCAGTGACAGACACAGTGGAAGGTTTTGCCAGGACATTGTGGCAGTGGTAAAGGGCATCTGGAATCCGTCAATGCTGGCCGACTACACTGGACACAATTTTTCTTTTTCCACCAGAAAGTTTACGGATGACACAGAGGTCGGGGGTGGGGGGGGATGGTGTTGTGGATGGTGGCGGGGTGGGGTGGGGGGTACCATCAGATGTTACTGTGGGAGGTTGATGGGATGCAGGACCGGGCTGAAAAGTGGCAGGTGGAGTTCAACCCAGTTCATTTTGGTCAGTCAAACATGATGGCAGAACGTAGCATTCCGGGTCTACAAGACACTGTGTAGGTTAACTCTGTGGTTGAGAGGGCGCACGGTGGATTGGCCTTCATCCATTGTGGGACTGAATTGAGGAACCGAGAGGTCACGTTGTTGCTATATCAGGAATTCCTCCCCCCCCCCACCCCCCCCTTGGAGTCCTGTGCTCAGTTCTGGTCACCTCACTACTGGAAGCGTGTGGAAAGGGGGCAGAGAAGGTTGCCTGGTTTGGGATCGGGTGGAGTGTGAACCCGGCCTTTTCTCCTTGGGGACGAGAGGGGTGTCTGAGAGGCATTGACCGTGAGTGTCATCAGAGGCTTTTTCACCAGGGCTGAAAGGGCGGCCACAAGAGGACGTGGGTTTAAGGTGCTGGGGAGTAGGGACAGAGCAGACGTTGGGGGAGAAGGTTTTTATTAAAAACTTTATTTAGTATTTTTTTCAATAAAAATTAACAGACTTTTACAGAATAAGTAGTCTAATGATAAAACAGTAAAACAAACCCATCCCCTCTCCCTCCCACAACAGATCCCTAAAGGGAAGCATTAAAAATAAACAAAAACATTCAGTAATTTATAGTATTACTAAATTTCATATTCTTCATATATGGTGTCCACATCTTAACAAAAAAAATCATAATTATTATGTAAATTGTATGTTATTTTCTCCATATAGATACATGACCAACTCATTCTGCCATCAAACTACATTTAACTCCGCTTCATCTTTCCAAGACACAGCAATTCATTTACAAGCAACTTTCAATGTGAGACGAATAAACATTGTCTGAAACTTATCCAACCCCAAGTCCACTAATGGAGTAAAATAACTGAACAAAAAAAAATTTGGATCGAAAGGAAATTGAATTTTAAACAAATTTTGATGAAAAATCCTAATTTTAAACCAGAAAGGATGAACTTTATCACAAAACCAAACAGAAGGTATAAATGTTCCAACACATAATCCACACCTAAAACACAAATCTGAATTACTAAATCCATATTTTTTCAAATTTTCAAGGGTTAAATATAACTGATGCAAAAGGGTTGGGGGGGAAAGGTATTTTGATGCAGAGGATGGTGGGTGCGTGGAATGGGCAACGATGGAGGAAGTGGATATGATAGGGTCTTTGAGGAGATTTTTGGACAGCCTAGAAAAATAGAATCAGAATTTACTGTCATGAACAAGTCATGGAAATCACAGCAACATCACAGGGCAAACATACAGTGCACGAAAAGTCAGGCAGGGTCTGTGGTTCATTGATCATTCAGGAATCTGACAGCAATTTTTTTAATGGGTTATATGATTCCTTTAAGGGAATTAGGGTTGGATAAATTTCAAATTGGATTTATATATTTAGCGTTGTCTGTAGCTTGAAAATGTGTAGCAAGTACGTGGAAAGATAATATAGTGATTAATATAATGCGATGGCAGAATGAATTGAAAGCTTATATTGTTATGGAAAAAATTACATTTAATCTACATGACAATTATTCTTTTTTTGTGAATAAGTGGTTACCATATTTGGAATAGATGTATTTAGATATATTTTGATTTATTATATACTTTTAGTTTGTTTATTTTTAGCTCTCCTTAAGAGAGTTGGCTGATGGGCTGGTGGTGGGGTCTTTGAGAATAGAGGCGGCTTGACGGGGTGAAGTCTGGTGCCCGTGATGTCGCAGGCTGAGTTCACAACCCTCTTGTCCTGATAGTAGGTGCCTCCAAACCAGGCAGGGATGTGATCGGCCAGAATTATTTCCACAGTCTGCCTGTAGAAGTTTACGAGAGTCTTTGGTGATGTATTGGATATCCTCAAAGTATAGCCGCTGGCGAGCCTTCTTTGTGGCAAAAGGGTCCAGGAGAGGTTGACCCCTACCCCCAGGAATTGGAAGTTCTTGACCCTCTCTGCAACTGAGCCCTGGATGAGGACTGAGTTGTGTTCCCCTGACTCCCTCCTGAAATCCACAATCATCTCCTTGGTTTTGCTGATGTCGAGTGTAGGGTTGTTCGACGAGCCGATCCATCTCCCCACTGCACGCTTCCTCATTGCCATCTGGGATTCTACCGATGACCGTGGGGTCACAGGCAAACTTGTAGGCAGCACTGGAATTGCATCAGTTTGGCCCAACACAGCCCTCTTACCCCAGAGGGCTATGAGAAAGCCTCATAACTTCTAAGGTGGGGATATGTTTGGTGCAACTCTGCGGGCCAAAAGGCCAGTATTGTGCTGTTGGGTTTCCTATGTTTCCACAAGTTTTGCTTTTTGAAGAAAAATTGGGGATTACAATAGACAATGTCAAGCTGAACACAAAGATAATTTCAGATTTGCTGAAGTTGGAGAAACATTAAATGAGCTTTTGTTGAATTCAGCACGAATAATCGCGTCATGATGCTGACACATCGCACCAGTCCAACCGGCCTAAAAGATGTCTTGCTGCTGATTTTCAATTGGACTCGGCATCTGATGCCTCTCAGGTCAGTGTCTGATGTTGATGGATTCCAGTTGCCCCCCCCACCTCCCCCCCCCCGATACTGCTCATTGAACACAGGAGGCGGCACTGTTGAAAAGTAAAGCGGGTCGTGTCGAGGAAGCACGGAGGTTGCAGAATGATTTGGACAGATTGGTGAATGGGCAGTGAAGTGGGAAATGAGTCAAAATGTTGGAAAGTGCCCTTCGATCGCAAAAACAAATGGGCGGCCTTGTTTCTAGATGGGGAGTAAATTGAAACTCCCCAGATTCAAAGGATAGCTGGGAGCCATGGTGCAAGGCAGCCTGAAGGCCAACTCACAGGTGGAACCGGGGGTAAAGAAGGCCAAAGCGTTCATTTCAGGAGGAATTGAATCCAAGAGCAGGGGTGTGATGTTGAGGCTTTATAAGGCCTCACGTGGAGCATCGTGAGCATCGTGAACAGTTTTGGGCTCCTCGCTGAAGAAAGGACGTGGGGACATTGGCGAGGATTCAGAGGAGGTTCACTCCAGGAATGAAAGGGTTATCGTACAGATGGCTCTTGGTTGGAATTTAGGAGAATGATGGGGGGGGGGTTCCTAATTGAAACATTTTGAAAGGCGCGGACAGAGTAGGCGTGTAAAGGTTGTTCCTCTGTAGTGGGAGAGTTCGGGATAACTTCAGGATTGAAGGGCGTCCTCTTAGAACAGAGGAGGAATTTCTTCAGCCGAAGGGCAGTAAATCTGTGGAATTTGTTGCCACAGGCAGATGCGGAGGCCGGGTCATCGGGCACATTTAAGGCAGAGGTTCTCGCAGAGCCAGGGCATTGATGGCTATGGGGAGATGGTCGGGGAGTGGAGTTAAGTGGGAGAACGGATCAGCTCTCGATCAAATGGCAGGGCAGACTCGATGGGCTGAATATCTTATGTCTTATGGAAAGGTTAAAACAGGTTAGGATTTTATTCCCTGGAGCGTAGAAGAATGATGGGAGATTTGATCGAGGTATTTAAAATTATGAGGGGGACCGACAGAGTAAATGTAGGTTGGATTTTCCCCACTGAGGGTCAGTAAGATCCAAACCAGAGGACACGGGTTAAGGGTGAAAGAGGAAAAGTTTAGGGGGAACCTCTTTACACAGAGAACAGTGGGAGTGTGGAACGAGATGAATTTTAACTTTTAAGAAGAATTTGGACAGGTTCGTAGATAGGTGAAGTATGGACTGGGTGCAGGGACTGGACACAATAATAGTTCAGCACAGACTAGAAGGGCTGAATGGCCTGTTTCTGTGCTGTAGTGCTCAATGGTATTGATCACAACCTCCCTCCGCCAGACCAGGTGCAGGTGGGCATGGGGGGGTTGAAATGTCAGGTTAAACCCCCCCCCCCCTCCCGTTGGCTCACGAGGAAGCTGACTCACTCGAGGGGCATGGGGTCTCACAGGCTGTGCCCTCATTGGAGTGCGCCTCGCTGTCTGAGAGTCCTTCAAGGCATGTTGCGGGGGTTAAGGGTCAGGCATGGATGTCCAAGCCAAGGAGCGTGGCATGGAGGGAGGGCTTCCAGGTGGGATGTCCCCTCCCCCCACCGGAACTTCCCGCCAGTTGCAGACCCAGGGAGTCCTACCACCTGGCCTTGCTGCTCACAGCTCTGGACAGGCTTTCAACAGGCCGTAAAGGAAATGGCAGCACCTGTAATAGGCAGTGGACTGCGAGCGGTTGCAGACTCTGTGGGGGAGTGGGTGGGGGGAACAGCAGACGGGTGCAGGGCACCAGAAAACGGGGAGTACTGTACTATTACAAAGGACTTTTGAAGCCTTCTCCCGATCGAGAGGTGCTGGGATAGGAAGGTTCTGTCTGGGTGGTCTTGGTGGGGACGACACCGGCTGCGGACGCTGTGAAGAGACATGGCGTGGGTAGAGGGAGAGCTGGACGAGAGGGAGGGGGTGAGAGATGAAAGGAGCGAGAGAGAGAGAGAGAGAGAGAGGGAAAGAGACGAGAGGAGAGAGGGATCGATAAAGGAGGGGGACTGCGAGACGAGGAGTGAGTGAGGTGGGTAATGAGGGATAGATGAGGGGGGAGTTTGAGATGAAGGGGAGAGTGGGGGGGAGGGGGAATGAGGGGAAAAGTGGGGAGAGGGGAAGTGGGGTGGGGAGAAGGTGAGAGCAGAGGGGAGGGGAAGAGGGGAAGAGAGAGGGGCAGAAAAAGTAGAATGAGGAGGGGGAGAGAGGTGGAGAGAAAGGGGGAGGGGAGAAGGAGGAAGGGGGGAGAGAGTAGAGAGGGAGGGGAGGGGAGAGAGATGGAGAGAGAATGAGGGATAGACAGATGGCGGGAAAGAAGAGGGAGGGAGGGAGAAAACAAGGGTTGGATATGAGGAGGGGAGAGAGAGGGAGGGGAGAGGGGGAAAGAGAGGGGAGAGAGAGGAGAGAGAGGGAGAGAGAGTGGGGAGAGGGGGAGGGAGGAGAGAGAGCGGGGAGAGAGATGGGGGAAAGAGGGGAAGAGAGAAAGGGTTAGACATATGAAGAGGGGAGAGCGAGACGAAGGGAAAGAGAGAAAACAAGGGAAGTGATAGACAAGTGAGGGGGAGAGAGAGAGAGAGAAAGAGGGAGGGAGGGATGGACAAATGAGAGGGAGGGGGAAGTGAGATAGAGAGAGAGAGGGGGAGATAGAGGCGAGGGAGAGAGAAGGAGGGAGGGAATGGGATGAGGCAGGGGACAGACGAGGTGAGGTGGGGACGGACAACTTCCTGCCTCCTCCGGTTCCAACAGCAGCTGCACAATCGTTTAACCCATCCATGGCCGGCACAGTGTTAACCCTCCGACATCCACCACCAATGACGTACCCCACTGTCCACTGCCGAAGCTTGGCAACCCTCTGGCCTTCCCATCAATTTAATGTTCTGGTGGGTGGTGCCTCCTCCCGTCCAAGCCTCCCCTGCCTGAGAATTGAACCCTTGCGGCTCCTGACCCCTGTCGCATCCAGAGTCACCCCCCCACCTCTTCCCTTTCCCAACCAAATTGAACCCCTTCCTGCTGCCAACAGACCAGTTCGAGTACTCGACCCCAGGCCGACTTGAGGGGGTGGAGGGGAAGCGGGGGAGGTGATGCAGAAGGCCGTCTCTACCCCCCCTCCCCACGGTCCAGCTTCCTCCTTCCTTCAGGCACCTGCTAGAGGAAGTGGCGGCCCTCGCCGGAGGTGACAGGAAGTCTTCTACTGTCTCTCTCTGAGCTGAGACCGGCACTCCGCAGGCAGGCGGTGGCCTGCGTTTTCCTCCTTCTCTGTTTGCCCCCGCTCCTCCCGCCCCCACCCCACCGCCCAGAGGCCTAAGAAAACCGTTGTTGAAGCTGTCCCTCACTGGCCGTGGAGGAGCGAGCCAGCGATGGAGGCAGGCGTGGACAGTGCAGAGGAAGAGGCAAGGTTGGAGACGGTGGGGGGGGGGGTGTGGGGAAAGAGGTTGGGTGGGGGGGGAGAGAGGAGGTGGGCCTGGGAAAAGATGGGTAGAAACCAGGGGGTTTGAAACTGAGTGGAGGGGGGACAGAGTTGGGGAATGGGGGAAACAGAGTGGAAGGAATGGTGGGGGGAGATGGGGGGCAGACAGAGGCGGTGAACAGAGGGGGTTTAGAGAGGGGGAACAGAGTTGGGGGAACAGGGGATCAGAGGGAGGAGACAAGGGGTGGGGGAACAGAGAGGGGAACAGAGTTGGGGAATCAGGGGGAGGAGATGGAGAGGCAGACAGACAGGGAACAGAGGGGAGAGAAACAGGGAGAACAGAGGGGGATAAGGAGGTGAGAGACATGGGAGGACAGAGGGGGAGAAACAGAGGGGAGAACAACAGGGGAGTCAGAGTGGGAGACTGGGGGGAAATAGAGGGGGAACAGAGGGGGAGAAATAGAAGGGGCGAAATAGAGGGGGAAGAACGGAGACAGAGGGGGAGAAACAGGGGAGGGAACAGAGGGGGATAAGGAGGTGAGAGACGTGGGGGTAGAGGGGGAATAGAGGGGGAAGAGAGGGGAGGAGAAACAGAGGGGGAAATGGAGAGGGGAGCAAAGGGGGGAACAGAGGGGGGAACAGAGGGGGAGAAGGAGGGAGGAAATGGAGGGGGGAACAAAGGGAAGAAACAGGGGGGGATGGAGAGGGTGCAGAGGGTGACACATAGGGAAATCAGCTTGCACCGCGAGGACTTCCTGTCCCTAAGTAAAGACGGCTACAGATGCTGGGAGCCCGAGATGAAGCAGGAAATACCTGTGGCTCTCAGCAATGTTTATGTGCAAAGAGGGAGAGAGGGGAGACAGAGAGAGAGAGAGAGAGAGAGAGAGAGAGAGAGCGAGAGAGACACACGGAGTCAGAGTATCTGGTGTGGGATCAAGGAATAAATTGGCCTCAAATGGCCATAAGGGTTGAGGAGAGAGACACAACAAAGGGGTGAGGTCAGGGTTGAACTGGGGACGTCATGAGAGAGGGGGTGCCATTGGCGGGGAGCTCAGAATGGCGCGGCCTTGGAAAGTGGCCGTCTCTGCACTCTCCCGCAGTTGCTGAATGAAAAATCTGTCTCTTTGCCACAGCTTCGTCCCGAGAGAGAGATCGTACACCTCGGGCTCCCTATCCGATGTGGGGGTGAGTAATGGGGCAGGGAAACGTGGGGCACCTGCGCATCCCTGGGGATGGGGACTGACTGTGCCTGCGCTTAGATGCGCGTCTGAGACTGCACTCAGAACAGGCCCATACAGGGGCCCCTTTGGGGCTTGGGTAATCATTGGCCTGTGTTCCATGTCCAGTGGCCGATGTTAAAAATATAATTTTGGGAGGCATGGTTTGCGCAATGCTGTGACAGAGCCTGCGACAGGGGTTCGAATCCCCGCACTGTCTGTGAGGAGTTCATACGTTCTCCCGGTGTCTGCGTGGGTTTTCCCCCTGAGAGCTCCAGTTTCCTCCCCTTGTTCGAAATGTGCCGGGGATTGATTAGGTAGCACTCGTGGGCCAAAAGGGCCTGTTACCTTGCCACATTTTAAATTTAAATAGCGTTGGGGTCATGCACGTCGGTAGATGAACTAAATGGGCAGACGATTTTCTAGAGGAGAAGACTGCAAATCCCCACATGCCAACGGAGCTGGGAGTCCTCATGCAGGACGGCCTGAAGGTCAACTCATAGGTGGAGTCGGGGGTGAAGAAGGCAAACGTGATCATTTCAAGAGGAATCGGGTACAATAGCAGGGTTGTGACATTGAGGGTTTATAAGGCCCTGGTGAGGGTTCATGTGGGGGTATTGTGAGCAGTTTTGGGCTCCTTGTTTTTTTGAAAAATTTTTTATTTTTCACACTATAAACCACATTGATCAAGATACATAGATTTTCCTTTACAAATATATACAGTGTCATTTTCTCCCCCCCCCACCCTCCTCCCCTCCCACCCTCCCTACCTCCCCTCCCATTCATTTAAAGTTCAGAATCTAAGATACATTAAACCCGTCAAACAATGTTGTCACTCAATAAAAATAAACAAGAAATTCCACTGGCAATTCTTTTCATTCTCTTCTCCTTCTGTCATTTTAGGTGGTAGATGTCCCCGGTAGGTTTTCTCTATTATGTTTCATGTATGGCTCCCATATTTGTTCAAATATTGTAATATTATTTCTTAAATTATATGTTATTTTTTCTAATGGAATACATTTATTCATTTTTATATAGCATTGTTGTATTCTCAGTTATCTTCTAATTTCCAGGTTGAAATAATACATTTTTTTGCTACAGCTAGGGCTATCATAACAAATCTTTTTTGTGCTCCATCCAAATCAAGTCCAAATTCTTTGTTTTTTATGTTACTTAGAAGGAAGATCTCTGGGTTTTTTGGTATATTGCTTTTTGTGATTTTATTTAATATCTGGTTTAGAGCTTCCCAAAATTTTTTCACTTTTTCACATGTCCAGATTGCATGAATTGTTGTTCCCGTTTCCTTTTTACAGCGAAAACATCTATCAGATACTGTTGGGTCCCATTTATTTAACTTTTGAGGTGTAATATATAGCCTGTGTATCCAGTTATATTGTATCATATGTAACCTCATATTTATTGTATTTCTCATAGTTCCTGAGCATAACTTCTCCCATGTTTCATTCTTTATCTTTATGTTTAGAACTTGTTCCCATTTTTGTTTAGTTTTACTATTTGTTTCCTCATTCTCCTTTTCTTGTAGTTTAATATACATGTTTGTTATAATTTTTTTGATTATCATTGTGTCTGTAATCACATATTCAAAATTACTTCCCTCTGGTAACCTCAGACTGCTTCCCAATTTGTCCTTCAAGTAGGATTCAGTTGGTAATATGCCAACACTGTATCGTGAGTTATATTATATTTATCCTTCATTTGTTTAAACGATAATAATTTATTTCCTGAAAAACAATTTTCTATTCTTTTGATCCCTTTTTTCTCCCATTCCTCGGTTTCCCCCCTTTCCATAAAAATTTCCTTATTATTTTCTTTAACTCCTTAAAGAATTTTTCTGTCAAGTGTATTGAAAGTGCCTGAAATAGGTATTGTATCCTTGGGAAAATGTTCATTTTAATACAGTTTATCCTTCCTATTAGTGTTGGTGGTAAGTCTTTCCAATGCTCTAAGTCGTCCTGTAATTTTTTAATTAGTGGATAATAATTGAGTTTATATAGATGGCCGACGTTTTTATTTATTTGTATACCTAGGTATCATATTGCTTGCATTTGCCATCTGAATGGTGATTCTTTCTTAAATTTTGAGAAATCCGCATTATTCATTGGCATTGCTTCACTTTTATTTGTGTTAATCTTGTATCCCGACACTTCTCCATATTCCTTCAATTTCTTATGTAATTCTTTTATTGATATTTCTGGTTCTGCTAAGTATATTATAACGTCATCTGCAAATAGATTGATTTTATATTCCTTGTCTTTTATTTTTATCCCTTTTATTTTATTTTCTGTTCTTATCAGTTCTGCTAGTGGTTCTATGGCTAACGTGAACGATAAGGGTGATAGTGGGCATCCCTGCCTTGTTGATCTGCTTAATTTAAATTGTTTTGATATATATCCATTTACTGTCACTTTCGCCAATGGCCCCTTATATAATGCTTTAATTCAATTAATATATTTCTCTGGTAAACTGAATTTTTGTAGTACTTCGAATAAATAATTCCATTCTACTCTGTCAAAGGCCTTCTCTGCGTCTAAAGCCACCGCTACTTTTGGAGCTTTATTTCCTTCTACTGCATGAATTAAGTTAATAAATTTACAGATATTGTCTGTTGTTCATCTTTTTTTAATAAATCCAGTTTGGTCTAGATTTACTATTTTTGGTACATAGTTGGCTAATTTGTTTGCTAATAGTTTAGCTATTATCTTATAATCTGTGTTAAGTAAAGATATTGGTCTATATGATGCTGGTGCGAGTGGATCTTTCCCTGTCTTTGGTATTACTGTAATTATTGCTGTTTTGCATGAATCTGGTAAGCTTTGTTTTTTGTCAATCTGGTTGATTACTTCCAGGAGGGGAGGAATTAATAAATCTTTAAATGTTTTATAGAATTCTATTGGGAATCCTTCCTCTCCTGGTGTTTTATTATTCGGTAGTTTTTTATTATCTCTTGTATTTCTACTATTTCAAATGGTTCTGTTAATTTATTTTGTTCCTCTATTTGTAATTTTGGTAGTTCAATTTTAGTTAAAAATTCATCTATTTTGTCTTCTTTCCCTTCGTTTTCAGTTTGGCATAATTGTTCGTAGAATTCTCTGAAGTTTTCATTAATCTCCGTTGGATTATATGTGATTTGTTTGTCTTTTTTCCTTGATGCCAATACCATTCTCTTAGGTTGTTCTGTCTTAAGCTGCCATGCTAGAATTTGTGCGTTTTTTTCTCCTAGTTCATAATATTTCTGTTTTGTCTTCATTATGTTCTTCTCCACCTTATATGTTTGTAGTGTTTCATATTTTATTTTTTAATCTGCCAATTCTCTTCTTTTAGTTGTGTCTTCCTTCATTGCTAATTATTTTTCTATATTTGCTATTTCCCTTTCCAACTGCTCTGTTTCCTTTCTTTTAAATTTTTTTATTTTTCACACTATAGATCACATTATTCAAGATATACACATTTCTTCTTTCAAATATATACAGTGTCGTTTTCTCCCCCCTCCCTCCTCCCCTCCCCCCACCTCCCCCTCCACCCATTCAAAACTCTGAGTCCAAGATGCATCAAACCCATCGAACAATGTTGTCACTCAACATTAACGAACAAAAACTTCCACTGAGTCAATTCTTTCCATTCTCTTTTCCTTTTGTCATTTTAGGTGATAAATGTCCCAGTAGGTTTTCTCTATTATATTCCATGTACGGCTCCCATATTTGTTCAAATAATGTTATATTATTTCTTAAACTATTTGTTATTTTTTCTAATGGAATACATTTATTCATTTCTATATACCATTGCTGTATTTTCAAATTATCTTCTAATTTCCAGTTTGACATAATACATTTTTTTGCTACAGCTAGGTCTATCTTAACAAATCTTTTTTGTACACCCTCCAAATCAAGTCCAAATTCTTTATTTTTTATGTTACTTAGGAGGAAGATCTCTGGGTTTTTTGGTATATTACTTTCTGTAATTTTATTTAATATCTGGTCTAGATCTTCCCAAAATTTTTTTCACCTTTTCACAAGTCCAGATTGCATGAATTGTTGTTCCTATTTCTTTTTTACAATGAAAACATCTGTCAGATACTGTTGGATCCCATTTATTTAACTTTTGAGGAGTGATATATAACCTATGTATCCAATTATATTGTATCATACGTAATCTCGTATTTATTGTATTTCTCATAGTTCCTAAACATAACCTCTCCCATGTTTCCTTTTTTATCTTTATGTTTAGATCTTGTTCCCACTTTTGTTTAGTTTTATCATTTATTTCCTCATTCTCCTTTTCTTGTAATTTGATATACATGTTTGTTATAAATTTTTAATTATCATTGTGTCTGTAATGAGATATTCAAAATTTCTTCCTTCTGGTAACTCAGACTACTTCCCAATTTATCCTTTAAATAGGATTTCAATTGGTAATATGCCAGCACTGTATCGTGAGTTATATTATATTTATCCTTCATTTGTTCAAAGGATAATAATTTATTCCCCGAAAAACAATTTTCTATTCTTTTAATCCCTTTTTTCTCCCATTCTCTAAAAGACAGGTTATCTACCATAAAAGGGATTAGCTGATTTTGCGTCAGTATTAGTTTTGATAATTGGTAGTTTGTTTTATTTCTTTCTACATGAATCTTCTTCCAAATATTAAGCAAATGGTGCAATATTGGAGAATTCCTATGTTTTACCAATTTTTCATCCCATTTATATAATATATGTTCAGGTATCTTCTCCCCTATTTTGTCTAGCTCTAAGCTAGTCCAATCTGGCTTTTCTTTTGTTTGGTAAAAATCTGATAGATATCTTAATTGTGCGGTTCTTTAATAATTTTTAAAATTTGGCAGTTGTAAGCCTCCTTGTATATACCACTCTGTTAATTTATCTCGTGCTATCCTCGGTTTCCCCCCTTTCCATAAAAATTTCCTTATTATTTTCTTTAACTCCTTAAAGAATTTTTCTGTCAAGTGTATTGAAAGTGCCTGAAATAGGTATTGTATCCTTGGAAAAATGTTCATTTTAATACAGTTTATCCTTCCTATTAGTGTTAATGGTAAGTCTTTCCAATGCTCTAAATCTTCCTGTATTTTTTTCATTAGTGGATAATAATTAAGTTTATATAGATGGCTGAGGTTTTTATTTATTTGTATACCTAGGTATCGTATTGTTTGCATTTGCCATCTAAACGGTGATTCTTTCTTGAATTTTGAGAAATCCGCATTATTCATTGGCATTGCTTCACTTTTATTTGCATTAATCTTGTATCCCGACACTTCTCCATACTCCTTCAATTTCTTATGTAATTCTTTTATTGATGTTTCTGGTTCCATTAGGTATACTATAACATCATCTGCAAATAAACTGATTTTGTATTCCTTGTCTTTTATTTTTATCCCTTTTATTTTATTTTCTGTTCTTATCAGTTCTGCAAGTGGTTCTATGGCTAACGCGAACAATAAGGGCGATAGTGGGCATCCCTGCCTTGTTGATCTGCTTAAGTTAAATTGTTTTGATACATATCCATTTACTGTCACTCTTGCCAATGGCCCCTTATATAATGCTTTAATCCAATTAATATATTTCTCTGATAAACTAAATTTTTGTAGTACCTTGAATAAATAATTCCATTCTACTCTGTCGAAGGCCTTCTCTGCGTCTAAAGCAACCGCTACTGTTGGAGTTTTATTTCCTTCTACTGCATGAATTAAGTTAATAAACTTACAAATATTATCTGTTTTTCATCTTTTTTTTATGAATCCAGTTTGGTCTAGACTTACTATTTTTGGTACATAATCAGCTAATCTGTTTGCTAATAATTTAGCTATTATCTTGTAATCTGTGTTAAGTAGAGATATTGGTCGATATGATGCTGGTGCAAGTGGATCTTTCCCTGCCTTTGGTATTATTGTAATTATTGCTGTTTTGCACGAATCTGGTAAGCTTTGTGTTTTGTCAATCTGGTTGATTACTTCCAGGAGGGGAGGAATTAATAAATCTTTAAATGTTTTATAGAATTCTATTGGGAGACCATCCTCTCCTGGTGTTTTATTATTCGGCAGATTTTTTATTGTCTCTTGTATTTCTACTATTTCAAATGGTTCTATTAATTTATTTTGTTCCTCTGTTTGTAATTTCGGTAGTTCAATTTTAGTTAAGAATTCATCTATTTTGCCTTCTTTCCCTTCGTTTTCAGTTTGGTAGAATTCTCTGAAATTTTCATTAATTTCCGTTGGATTATATGTGATCTGTTTGCCTTTTTTCCTTGATGCCAATACCATTCTTTTAGTTTGTTCTGTCTTAAGTTGCCACGCTAGAATTTTGTGCGTTTTTTCTCTTAGTTCGTAATATTTCTGCTTTGTCTTCATTATATTTTTCTCCACCTTATATGTTTGAAATGTTTCATATTTTATTTTTTTATCTACCAATTCCCTTCTTTTAGTAGTGTCTTCCTTCCTTGCTAATTCTTTCTCTATATCTGCTATTTCCTTTTCCAACTGTTCTGTTTCCTGATTGTAATCCTTCTTCATCTTAGTTATGTAACTTATTATTTGCCCTCTGATGAATGCTTTCATTGCATCCCATAATATAAACTTATCCTTCACTGATTCCGTATTTATTTCAAAATACATTTTAATTTGTCTTTCTATGAATTCTCTAAAATCCTGTCTTTTAAGTAGCATGGGGTTTAATCTCCATCTATACATTCTTGGAGGGATGTCCTCTAACTCTATTGTCAATATCAAGGGTGAATGGTCCGATAATATTCTAGCTTAATATTCTGTTTTCCTAACTCTATCTTGGATAGAATAAATCTATTCTTGAATATGTTTTATGTCTATCCGAATAATATGAATATTCCTTTTCCTTTGGGTGTTGTTTCCTCCATATATCCAAAAGTTGCATTTCTTGCATCGATTTAATTATAAATTTGGTTACTTTATTCTTTCTGTTAATTTTTTTCCCGGTTTTATCTATGTTTGAATCCAAATTGAGATTGAAATCCACTCCTATTAATATATTCCCTTGCATATCTGCTATCTTCAGAAAAATATCCTGCATAAATTTTTGATCTTCTTCATTAGGCGAATATATATTAAGTAAATTCCAAAACTCCGAATATATCTGACATTTTATCATTACATATCTTCCTGCTGGATCTATTATTTCCTCTTCTATTTTAATTGGTTCATTTTTACTGATTAATATAGCCACTCCTCTAGCTTTTGAGTTATATGACGCTGCCGTTACATGTCCTATCCAATCTCTCTTTAATTTCTTGTGCTCCACTTCAGTTAAGTGTGTTTCTTGCACAAATGCAATATCAATTTTTTCTTTTTTCAGTAAATTTAGCAGTTTATTCCTTTTGATTTGGTTATGTATTCCATTAATATTTTAAGTCATATAGTTTAATGTAGCCATTTTATACTTTGTTTATCTTTCCCTTCCGTTTCCTCATCATCACCTTTCCTTCTCATCCATTTCTGCTTTCTTTCTTTGAACAGTTTATAAGACAACATTTTTAACACATTAAACTTTCCCCTTATTCTCCTACCTAATATTTCTTTAACCCCATTCTCCCCTCCCTTTCCTGAGTTGCCCATTATCCCTTGTCGGGCAACCACATCTCCCCTCTCAATTTGGATTTGCGAATTCACTCGCAAGCGTCAACTGATTTTGCAGTGACCGTAATTTCTCCCTACCCAGCCCCCCCCAGAAAAGATTTCAATTTTTATATACAACAAAGGTCACTCTCTAAATTCCCTCTTTACTCCTCTCTTCCCCTTTTTTTCCCTCATTAATTCTTCTCTATACACTATATATTTTCTTTTAAATGCACATACACTTATGTAATATATGTATTGTATATGTATATAGTCCTATACACACGTCTTTTTAGTTCGCAGTCTTTTGTACTCTCGTTACACATCTTCATCTCTCAGTCTATTTTGTAATTGTTCTGCAAATTTTCGTGCTTCCTCTGGATCCGAGAATAGTCTGTTTTGCAGTGACCGTAACTCCTCCCCACCCAGCCCCCCCCAGAAAAGATTTTAATTTTCATATACAACAAAGGTCATTCTCTTAATTCCCTCCTTACTTCCTCTCTTCCCTTTCTTTCCCTTATTAATTCTTATCTATACTCTATACATTTTCTTTTAAATATGCATACACTCATGTACACACATATATACATATAAACATATATATTAGTGGATATATATATATATATATATATACCCATATACACACATACATATAGTTCGTGGTCATTTTTGCTCTCGTTACATGTCTTCATCTCTCTGTCTGTTTTGTAGTTGTTCTGCAAATTTTCGTGCTTCCTCCGGATCTGAGAATAGTCTGTTTTGCTGCCCTGGAATAACTATTTTAAGTACCGCTGGGTACTTTAGCATAAATTTATATCCTTTTTTCCATAGGATTGCTTTTGCTGTATTAAACTCCTTCCTCTTCTTCAGGAGTTCAAAACATATCTGGATAGAAAAAAAATTTTTGACCTTTGTATTCCAGTGGCTTTTTGTCTTCTCTTATTTTCTTCATTGCTTTCTCCAATATATTTTCTCTTGTTGTATATCTTAGGAATTTTACTAAAATGGATCTTGGGTTTTGTTGTGGTTGTGGTTTAGGGGCTAATGTTCTGTGTGCCCTCTCTATTTCCATTTCTTCCTGTATTTCTGGTCTTCCTAGGACCCTGGGGATCCAATCTTTTATAAATTCTCTCATATTCTTGCCTTCTTCATCTTCCTTAAGGCCCACTATCTTTATATTATTTCTTCTATTATAATTTTCCATTATATCTATCTTCTGAGCTAACAGCTCTTGTGTCTCTTTAACATTTTTATTAGATTCTTCTAATTTCTTTTTTAAGTCCTCTACTTCCATTTCTACGGCTGTTTCTCGTTCTTCCACCTTGTCCACTCTTTTTCCTATATCTGACATGGCCATCTCTAATCTATTCATTTTTTCTTCTGTACTTTTAATTCTTCTTTTTATTTCACTAAATTCTTGTGATTGCCATTCTTTTACTGATTCCATATATTCTTTAAAAAAAAATCCATTGTCTTGCCCTTCCCTTCTTCTTCCATTTCTCTGTGTTCTTCTTTTTCTTCCTCTGGGTTGGTCCCTTGATTTCTTTTTACTCTCTTCTTTCTTGTTCTCATTGTTTTCTATGTTCTCTTCTTGCTGCTGTGCTGTGGCTGTCATTCTCAGCTGTGGAGATCGACTCCTCAGCTGGTTCCCCCTCCCGTCAGTGTTTTTTTTGTCTTGCGCATCGTGCATGCGCGGTTGCGCACTTTTGCTTGGCTCCGCGAGCCATTTTTGTAGTCTCGAGCTCGGGACTTCGACTGACCTGAGGGAGCGGGCTTCTCTCTCCACAGCGGGCCTCCTCGGACAGGTAAGGCCTTCACCTTCTTCTTCCGATGTCTTTTCTTCTTCTCTTCTTCCCGTTGCTTTTGACTTTTCTTTCTTCGCTGCTATTTTCTTCCCACCTTTACTTTCACTTTATTTTAATTTTCGTGTTTGTGCCTTTGTGTTTTCTCTGTTTTTTTTAAACTTTTCTGGAGAGGGCTGGAGTTCCCCGACCGGCCACTACTCCATCACTTGACTCCTCCTGGCTCCTCGTTGATGTGCTGACATTGAGAGGTTTCAGGAGGTTCACTCTGTGAAAAAAAGGGGTTATCGTACAGGGAGCGTTTGATGGCTCGGGTGGAATTTAGGAGAATGGGGTGGGGGGGGAGTCTCGAATGTTGAAAGGTGCAGACACATGTAGAAAGATGGGAGAGTCCAGGACAACTTGAGGATTGAAGGCCGTCCGGTTAGAACAGACATGGAGGGATTTCTTCAGCCTGAGTGAATCTGTGGAATTTGTGGCTATGGGTGGTCATGGAGGCCAGGACATTGGATATATTTAAGGCAGAGGTTCACGAAGAGTCAGGGCATCGAGGGTTATGGGAGAAAGGTCAGTCAGTGGTGCCGAGTGGGAGAACGGGTCAGCTCATGATTGAATGGCAGGGCAGATTCGATGGCTGAATGGCCTATTTTTGCTCCTGTATCTTAGGTTATGAGACTGGGTTCAAATCCTGTCAGGTTTTTCTTGGGGCTCCAGTTTCTTCCCACCGTTTGAAAATACTGGGGGGGGGGGGCAATGGAGGTTAATGGGGTGTAAATTTGGCTTGTGGGTAGAAATGGCCTGTTACCATGCTGTATGTCTAAATTTAAAATTTCACTTTAAAGGAGATGGGGGCAGAAGTGGGAGGAATCGACGTTAATGACGTCTGGTTTGAGGGGGCCCAGTCAGAAAATGAGGTGATGGGTATTGGAGAGTGCAGTGAAGGATTGACTGCACATGGGGCACAGTTTGATAAAAGGTCTGCATAAAGGACATACACGGTGAACGGTCAGGCACTGCTACGAGTGCAGTAGAACAGACGAATATGGATCAGCGGGGAAATGGGCTGCAAAATGGCAGATGGAGTTTAATGCAGACAAGTGTGAGGTGTTGCATTTTGGAAGGACAAACCAAGAAAGGACATACACGATGAATGGTCGGGCACTGAGGAGAACAGAGGGATGTGGGTATATAAAGACATAATTCCCGAAAAGTGGCATCACAGGTGGACAGGGTCGAAAAGAGAGAGTTGGCACATTGGCCTTCAAAAATCATTGTATCGAGTCCAGGAGTTGGGATGTGATGGTAAAAGAGTCCCCTCTCCCTCTCCCCTCTCACTCTGTATCTGTCTCTCTTTCTTTCTCTCCCCTCTCTCCTACTCACTCTCTCCCTCTCTTTCTCCCCTCCTCTCTTTCCCTCTACCTATCCCCTCTCCCCTCCCACTCTCTCCCTCTCCTCTTCTCTCTCACCATCAACCGCTTACCCTCACCCTCCCTCTCCCCTTCACTCTCTCTCCCATCTCTCTCTCTCCTCAGCCCTCTCTCTCCTCCTCTCCATCCTCTCTCCCTCTCTCTCCCCACCTCTTTCTCCTCTCCCTCATCCTCCCCTCTCCTCCTCCCCTCTCACTCCCCACCCACTTTCTCTCCCCTTCTCTCCCTCCCTCCCACCCCCTCTCCGTCTCCCCCTCACCCTCTCCCTCTCCCCTCCTCCTCTCCCCTCTCCTTCCCCTCTCTTCCTCTCCCTTGCCTTCTCCCTCCACCACCCTCTCTACAATAGCATTACCCCCTATCAGCAGGGAGTGCTGCGCAATGCCTCTGCCTTTCAGTTGCGTGTACTGGACTGCGTTGTGCTGAGCTGGATGCCGCGTAACGGGGTTTGCGGTTGCGATGAAGGTTGTGTTTGGAGAGTACATTGGCCAGTGCTGCACAAATTGTGCATGGTGAAACTGGATTGCCCCGTAAAATGTGGTGCTCGGAGCAGGGCTGTGTAATCGGTGTGCTCACCATTGCAGGGTCATGTGTTGAGTGACTGTGTGTGTCTGGCAGTGCAGCGTTACAACAGGTCTGTGTCAGAGTACATTTTCAACGTCCTGTCATTTCAGAAGAAGCGCAAGCAGGGGACGGTGGCCGAGGAGAGTCGTGATCAGCTGAATCCGGACACGGGGAAGGTAGGTCTGCTTGGGGACTGCGTATCGGAACGTCCTGCGCTTGTTCGCATATTACGTTCCCCCACATCCCTCCCCGTCTCTGTAACCCCCTCCGGTCTACACCCCTTCCTGTCTCTGTAACCCCCCTCTGGCCCCTACGGTCCTCCATGTCTCCATAATCCCCTTTGGTTCCCCCCACTCTCCCAGTCTCTGTAACCCCTCCAGTCCCCTACACCCCTCCCTGTCTCTGTAATGCCCTCCGGTCCCATTCACCCCTCCCTGTCTCTGTAACTCCCTCCGGTCCCTACAGTTGTGGTGGGAAAAGGGTGGGAAACTCTTCTCTCTCCATAGGGATGGCCCCTACTGTCCCTCCTGCCTCTCTCTCCCCCTCCCTCAGGCAAGGAGAACAGTCTCTCCAGACCCAGGCATCGTCCTTTGTGCATCTTTTCTGCTCCCAAACCTTCATCCCCTTGAATACTAACATTAGAGGCATTGTGGACAGGGATAAAGGTTTTCAAAGATTGCAGAGGAATCTGGACCAGCTGGAAAAATGGACTGAAAAATGGCTGATGGAGTTAATGCAGACAATGGGAGGTGTTGCATTTTGGAAGGACTGATCAAGAAAGGACGTACACGGTGAACAATCGGGCCCTAAGGAGTGCGGTAGAACAGAGGGATCTGGGAATACAGAGACATAATTAATTGGAAGTGCCATCACAGGTGGACAGGGGCGTAAAGAGAACTTTTGGCACATTGGCCTTCAGAAATCAAAGTATTGAGTCCAGGAGTTGGGATATTATGGTAAAGTTGTACAATATATTGGTGAGGGCCAAATTTTGGAGAATTGTGTGCAGTTTTGGTCACTGAACTACAGGAAAGATATCAATAAGATAGAAAGAGTCCAGAGAAGATTTACTAGGATGTTGCCCTGACTTCAGGAACGGAATTACAGGGAAAGGTTAAACAGGTTCAGATTTTATTCCCTGGAGTGTAGAATAATGAGGGGAGATTTGATCAAGGTGTTTAAAATTATGAGGGGGACAGACAGAGTAAATGTAGGTCAGCTTTTTCCACTGAGGGTTAGCGAGGTCCAAACCAGAGGGCATAGGTATGCACAATCAATAACCACAAGCAGACACGAACTGAGTGGTCAAAGGCTTTAATGACCAGAAACATCAAGCATGTCTCGACATGCTCTGTCCCAGATCCAAGGCAGATATGGAAGGGAGGAGGCTAGGGGCCAACTAGAAACGTATGGGGAGGAGTTACGGGGTTGGAGGCAGGCCAGACTGTACGGTCGTGTGAGGTTCCCACCTGCACTACACCATGGGTTAAGGGTGAAAGGGGAAAAATGTAGGGGAAACATCTTCGCACTGCGAGCGGTGGGACAGAGGCAGTGAATGTGACTCAATCTTAATGCTTAAGAATAATTCACATTGGTTTTCTTGCATCTTTTATACCTGGTGTACACTTCTCTCTTCCTCCATGGCCACCAACCTTGCCTTCAATCCAGCACTCCCAAAAATTTCACCTTGGAATGCCCTCGCCCATCCTTACCCAAAAACATGCATGCTAGATCTGTTCTCGTTTCCTCAACATTGGCCTTTCTCCAATTTAGAATCTCAACCCGAAGCCCAGACCCATCTGGTGATCATGGTGCTAAAATCACAGGACCCAAAATGTTCTCCTACACCTGTCCTGACCCATTCCCCAATAGAAGATCTAGCCGGATCTTCGGTAACACCAGGGCTGCCCCCGGTTCAGACCCACAGAGAGCAAGGAAGGAGACATAGTGCTTCCCCCAATCCCCGCAGGGTCCAACCACCAAGTTCGACTGCAGTCTGCTTCAAACAAACATTTAAGGGGACCTGACGGCGGCTTTATTTTTGGTGGGAGGGATGGGGTCTGCGCCCAAGGTCGGCGTTTAATACGGTCGTACCCCGGAGGTCAGTGGGGCAAGTGTCCTTGCTAGGGCTTGACACCCCCTCTCTGGATCTTGGACTTCCTAACGGAAAGGCCACAATCTGCCTGGCAGAATGTCAAGCACCGTCACGCTGAGCACCATTGTACCGCAGGGCTGTGGGCTCAGCCCACTCCTGATCATGCAACCTGACCCATGTCTGTGTTGCCAGAGCCATCTCCAACAGTGTTGGCCAGTTGGTGGATCATGCAACGGTCACCGGCCTCGTCAGCAACGTCGAGGGGTCGCTCTACAGAGAAGAGGTGGAAAATCTTGAGAGGAACCACCTGAGTCTCAGTGTGGATAGGATGAAGGAGATGATCGTGGACGTCGGGACCAGGAACGACTACCCTCCTCATGTCAACCACTCTGTAGTGGAGAGAGTGGAGAGAACCATGTTCCTTGGAGTTCACGTAACCAGTGACCTCTAGCGGACACTCAACATCCCCTCACTGGTCAGGAAGGTGCAACTGTGACTGCACTTCCTGAGAAGACTGAAGGGGGCGCTGTCACGTTGACCTTCTACAGGAGCTCTATCGAGAGCTCCCTGGCTGGCTGCATTGTGGTGCGGTACAGTCACTGCAGAGAAACGGATTAGAGGTCCATCCACAGAATGGCAGAGAGGTCTCCCTCCCCCTCCCATCGACATGATCAACTGGATTGTTGGCTGAAGAGGGTGCGCAAAGTTGGTCCCCAAGAGAAATTGGCGGAGGGGTTACGGTGGCTGGCCCGCACTCTCTCTCTGCCTCTTTCTGTCTGCCCTCGCAGCAAGCAGCGGCCGAGGGGGAGGGGGCAGAGGAGTGTGGAAGAGAAAACAAGGAGGGGGGTAGGGGATGGCGGGGTAGGGGGGATGAAGGGAGGAGGGGAAGAGGAAGCAGAGGGGGCTGAAGAGGGGAGGGGAGTGGGGAAGAGGGAAGCAGAGGGGGCTGAAGAGGGGAGGGGAGTGGGGAAGGGAGGGGGAAGGTGAGGGGAGGAGGAGGATCAAGGGAAGGAGGGGAGAGTTGGCTCAGTGGAGAGGAGCCCTGACCCCATTTGACATCCACTCTCTCTCTTACCCCTTCTCCCCTCCCCCTTCTCCTCCCCTTCCTCCTCTTTCACCTTTCCCCTTCTCTCCCCTTTCCCCTCCCCTTCCCGTCCCTTCCCCTCTCCCCTTCCCCCTCTCTCCCCTTTCCCCTCTACCTTTCCCCTTCCCCTCTCCCCATCTCTCACCCTTTTACCCCCTTTCCCCTCCTCTCCCCTTACCCCTCCTCTCTCCCCTCCCCTTCCCCCTCACCCCTTCCCCTCTCTCCCCTTCCCCCTCTCCCCTTACCCTAACTCCCCTTTCCCCTTCTCTCTCCCCTTCCCCCTCTCTACATCCTCTCTCCCCTTTCCCCTTCTCCCTCCTCTCTCCCCTTCCCCTCTCCCATTTACCCCTCCTCTCTCCCCTTCCCCCTCTTTCCCCGCACCCCCATCCTCTCCACTTCCCCCTCTTTCCCCGTAACACCTCTCCCTCACCTATCATCCTCTCTCTCCCCTTTCCTCCTCTCCCATTCCCCCTCTCTTCCATTCTATCTCTCCCTCCCCCTCCCCCTCTCTCCCCTTCCCCTCTATTCTTTCCCCACTCTCCCCTTCCTCCTCTCACCCCTTCCCCCTCTCTCGTCTGACCCCCACCCACCCCCTCAGGAGCCCAGCAATAAACGGGTGAAGCCAGTTTCCCGACTGAAACGTTTCAGCCAGACCTTCCAGGTACAGGAGTGAGGGACTGGAGGGTGTGCAGGGGGACCGGGGGAGATGGGATTGGATCATGGGAAGGGTAGGGAAGGATCGGGGGGGGTGAGGTCAGGAAGGAGTGGGGAATGAGGTGAGGATGAAGAATCAAGGGGAGGGGAGGAATTGAAAGGTTGGGGAAGAATCGAGGGGAAGGGAGAATCGAGGTGGGTGGAATCGAGGTGGGAGATGGCATTGAGGGAGGGAGGTCAGGGGAGGGGCAAAGTACAGACAGGGGTGAATCCCAGCAATGGAGGGAGAATGGGATAGGACAAGGCCCTTCCTTGGAGGGCTGTGTGAGGCAGGGGAGGCAGAAAGGTGGGGAATAAGGGAGGTGGGGTGGGGGGAATTCTCTCCGGACACCCCAGAGTCTTCGTCTGTGGAGCAGCGGAGGTCGGGTAGGGTCTGAGGGGAATCTCCGAGCTTCTGCGTTGACCCCTGTCATTGGGGGTGGGGGTGGGTTTTGTTTCTCCAGCGCCTCAGCTTTCGCATGGATGTGAGACCCCCTTCCCTCACACCATCCCGGCCCTGGGGCAGGGGTCGGGCCCCGTCCACCAGGTCCCGGTCCAGCAAGCTGTGGAGTGAGACTTTTGATGGCCTCGGCGAGGAGCTGTCAGTCCGCGAGGTCAAACGGCAGGAGGTGAGGGGGCGTTGGGGGGGAGGTGGGAAGCAGAAGGGAGAGGTGAGGGATAGGGAGGGAAGTGGGAGAGTTCGGTCAGGGGCTGGGGGGGGTCAGGGGATGGTGGTCATGAAAGGTCAAGGTGAGAGCGGCATGGGGTCTGAAGTCAGGGGTCAGAGGGGGCTTAGGCCTGCGAGGTTGACGGGGTTTGGGGTCAGGGAGCGGGGAGGGGGGTGTGGGATGCTTGGCCAGAGCTCTAACCTCATGCTGGGATCTCCCCCAAGGTAATCTTCGAGCTAACGCAGGGGGAACAGTCACTCATCGACGATCTCAACACCACCAGGAAGGTGAGGTGTCGGCGTGGATCTGCCGGGGGCCACCCATATGAATCCACATCCCTCCTCATCCCTTGCCGCAGTCTCCAGACTGACCCCCCCCTCCCGCAGGGACCACTTCCTCTGTGAGTCTCATCTCCCTCCCCACTGATCGGCCCCTACCCCACTAACGCCCAGACCTCCCTCCCTCACCGCCATTCGGGGCCCCAAACTGCCCTTGCCTGGTGAAGCAACACTTCACTTGGGTATCTGCATTTCGGTGCTCCCACTGTGGCCTCCTCTATGTTGGGGAGACCGGGAGATCAAGCACCTCAGCTTTGTCTGCCGCAGAGGAAGGACAAACCAGAAGGGTGAGTACACAGTTAATGGTCGAAATCTATACATCCCTCAATGTCGCCATGCAGGTTGATAGGATAGTTAAGAAGGCCTATGGGACGCTGGGTTTCATTAGTCGGGGGGAGTGAGTTCAGGAGTCAAGAGGTCATGTTGCAACTCTACAAATCTCTGGTGAGATTCCACTTGGAGGATTGTGTTCAGTTCTGGCCACCTCATTACAGGAAGGATGTGGAAGCTCTGGAAGGGGGCAGATGAGATTCACTGGGATTGGAAAATAAGTCTTTATGAGGCAAGGTTAACAGAGCTGGGACTTTTCTCTATAGAAGGATGAGAGGAGACTTGATAGAGGCCAACAAGATTCTGAGAGGCATAGACAAGGTGGACAATCAGCGCCTGTTTCCCAGACACCAGAGGATGTTTGTACAAAGTGGGTTTTTTTTACACAGAGAGTTGTGGGGGGCCTTGCCAGCGGGTGGTGGTGGAGGCTGGGACATTTAAGTGACTTAGACAGGCCCACGGATGGAAGAAAAATAGAGGGTCACGGGGCAGGGAGGGGTCAGTATTTTTTTAAGGAATATATGGGTCAACACAACATTGGGGGCAGAAGGGCCTGGACTGTGCTGTAGTGTTCGCTGAAACAACTTACCCACCTCTATCTGATCCACGCCTTTCATAATTTTATACATTTCTATCAGATCCCCTCTCATTCATCTAAACTCCAGTAAGTCCAGAGCCAGATGCCTCAATCTCTCCTCATAGGCCAACCCCCTCATCCCTGGAATCAACCTGGTGAACCTCCTCTGCACCACCTCCAAAGCCAGTTCGCCCTTCCTCAAGTCAGGAGACCAGAAATGCACCCAGTTCTCCAGATGCACCCTCACCAGGACCTGTACAGTTGTAGCAGGACCTCCCGGATCTAAAACTCGATCCCCCCGGCAATAAAGGCCCACATCCCATTTGCCTTCAAACCCGCAAATCAATCTTTTGCGATTCATCCCATGTCCTTCTGCACGGCAGCAGGCTACAATCGCTTACCGTTCAAATAATAATCCGATCTTCCATTCTTCCTTCCAGTGTGGATCATCTCACATTTACCAATGTTGTGCTCCATCTGCCAGACCCTTGCCTACTCACTGAACCTATCTATGTCCCCCCATGGACTCTCCATGTTCTCTGCACCATTTGCTCTTCCACTCAGTTTAGTGACAGCAGCAAACTTGCCAGTGACCTCAAGAACTGAACGCCAATCGGCCTTTAAAGTGGCCCAGTGTGAAAGCAAAATCTGCTCAATGCCAGTGTCAGGTGATGTCATCTTATGCTGGGGATTGCCGGCCTCGACCCTTAGTAGATGCCAGCGTTTAAATCAGGCAAGTGTGAAACAGGCAGCAACTTTGCAGGCACTTCCGATTAAAGATGGAAAAGACCCAACACTGGGGTAAACTGTTCAGTGTCCCGGTTAGGAGTGGTCTAGTGTGAAAGGCCAAACCCCCATTCCTATCCCAGGAATGGCTGATTTACTTGGATGCAAGTGTGAAAGGGGCTTTAGATACACAACACTCCGGCCCCCCTTCAAGATCGTTAATGTATTTATGGAACACGAAAGAGGATACAGGGGAAAATTGGATGGGGGTCGGTGGGGAGCGGGAACAGGGGATCCACAGCTCTCGGCTCCTGACAACACTCTCTGTCCCACAGGCTTACCATGAACCGATGCTGAAACTCAACATCATGTCCGAGGGGGAACTGGCTCAGATCTTCGGGAGCATGTACTCTCTCATCCCCATCCACGAAGGTAGGGTGTACAGGTCCAAGCACAAACAGACACACACACACACACACACACACACACACACACACACACACACACACACACACACACACACACACACACATACATACAGACACCCATACACATACCCATGCACACACCCAAACACGCACACACACACACACACACACACACACACACACACACACACACACACACACACACACACACCCACCCCTACACATATGTGCGTGTGCACACACACACGCACGTGTTTAGGTCCCGATACCGCAAGGCTTTAGGTCCTGACACAGATATAGCAAAGTGTTCCACAGACGATTCTATGTCTGTCCTGGCCCACCTGGAGATCGACTCCTCGTTCACTGACTTTCAGCTCGGCGGTTAATGTGATAATTCCCCAAAGACTGGTGGAGAAGCTGTCCTCGCTGGGACTCTTGTCACTGGATCCTGGACTTCCTAACGGAAGGACCGCAGTCTGTATGGGTCGGTAGCAGAATATTGAGCACCGTCACACTGAGCTCTGGCAAACCTCAGGGCTGTTCACTTGGCTAGCTCCTGTTCGTGTCACTGACCCACAGCTGCGTTACCAGATCCAACTCCAACAGAGTCATCGTTTTCAGATTCCACAGCGGTCGTCAGCCTCATCAACGACAACGAGGAGTCACTCTACAGATAAGAGGTGGAAAATCTCGTAGTGCGGGGCGAGAGTAACCACCTGGGTCTCAACATGGACAGGAGATGGACTAAGGAGATGATCATGGACGTTGGGAGGACCAGGACGACCACCCTCCTCTACACGTCAACCACTCTGTAGTGGAGAGAAAGTGGAGAGCACCGTTCCTTGGAGCTCACGTAACCAGTGACCTGTCATGGACACTCAACATCTCCTTACTGGTCACGAAGGCGCAACCGCGACTGCACTTCCTGAGAAGGCTGAAGGGGCCACCATCACGTCAACCTTCCACAAGAGCTCTATCGAGAGCACCCTGGCTGGCTGCATCACAGCCTGGGACAGTCACTGCAGAGAAATGGATCAGAGGTCCATCTACAGAGCAGCAGAGAAGTCTCCTTCCCTCGCCCATCAACATGATCGACCAGGATCATTGTCCGAGGAGAGTGTGCAAAATTACTGAGGACCCACCCCTGCACACAGCATCTCTCAACAGCTCCCGTTGTGGAAGAGATACAGGAGGATCAGAGCTAGAACCACCAGGCTGAGGAACAGCTTCTTCCCATGGGCTGGACGACCAAAAGGAACTGCTCACACTGACCCTCCAAGACTCTCATAGACATGAAACAATGTTTAATCGATGAATACTTGTCCTGCATCTGTGTGCGGGTTGTGACTGCGTGTTTTGCACCGAGGACTACAATCAGACATAATGAACTAAATTGGGCTGCGTGTTTGCCGTAGCGGTTAGCACAACACTTTTACAGCCCCAGCGATCGAGACCGGGGGTTCGAATCCCTGCGCTGTCTGTACAGCACGTTCTCTCCGTGTCTGTGTGGGATCCCAACATTTGAAACTTACTGAGAGCTTTAGATTAATTGGACGGCCCGGGCTCCTGGGGACGGAAGGGGCTGTTACCGTGCTGTAGGTCTGAATTTTAAAATTTAATTCAAATTTAAAGTTCGACGACTTGAATATAATGGACCCTCTCACCTTGTGCTTAGATCTTCTCAGCCGCCTGCAGCAGGTGAGGTCCGAGGATGGGACGGTCAGGGAGATTGGGCAGACTCTGCTCGACTGGGTGAGTCTTCCATGTGAGTCTGCACCTCCCCCCTCACCTGTGGGCTCAGCACCATCACCACCCCACCACCCACTGCCATTCCTCGCCCCCATCCCGGACCCTCCTCCGCTTCCCTCTCCCCACACCCTGGCTCCTCCCTCCTGTCTCTCCGCCCTCATCCTCCCTTCCTCCCTCCCCTCTCGCCTCCCCTTCCCTCCCTCCATCCGCCATCGCCTCCCACCCTTTCTCCCTCTCTCCCCTCCCTCTCTCTGCTCTCTTCCCTCCCTCTCTCTGCTCTCTTCCCTCCCTCTCTGCTTCCTCTATCCCCCTGCTCTCTCTGCTCTCTCTCTCTCCCCCATCATTTTCTCTCCCTTCCCTCTCCCCTGCTCTGACCCCTCTCTTCTCCCATCCCTCCCTCTCCTTCTTTCTGACCCACCCTCTCTGCCCCATTCTCTTTCCTCCCCGACCTCCCTCACTCTACCAGTCTTTCTACTCCTCTCTTTCCCTCCGTCTCTATCCCCTCATTACCCCCTGACCCCCCCTCTCTCCCTCTAATGCCCATCAATGACCCTGGTTCTCCCTCTCTCCCCCTCCCCTCCCCGTTCTCTCCCTCTGACCTCTTCTCTTCCCCTTCTAGTCTCTGGCACCCCCTCCCCTCTGGTCCTTTTTTGACCCCTGTCCCCCTCTCCCCTCCCACTTTTCCCCCTCATCTGAACCTCTAACCCTCTCTCCTCCTTCTGTGACCTCCTACTTCCCTCTTTCCCCCCCTCTATTTTGCCCCCTTCTCTGACCCCCTGCCCCTCTCTCCTGCCCCTCCAGCTCCTCTTGATGGCCGCCTATGAGATGTACTGCTGTAACCAGGTGCGGTCAAAGGCCTATCACCTCTCTCTGACCCCCCCCCAACCCTTCTCACCCCTCTCTCTGACCATCTCTCTCACCCCCTTCTCTGACTCCCTGCCCCCTCACCCCCACCCCTCTCTGACCCTCTCTCGCTCCCTTCTCTGACTCCCTGTACCTTCTCACCCCTCCCATTCTGACCCTCTCTCTCTCTCTCTCTCTCTCTCTCTCTCTCTCTCTCGCCCCCTTCTCTGACCCCTGCCCCCCTCTCCCGCCTCCCTCCAGCTCCCCTCGCTGGCCGCCTACGAGGCATACTGCTGTAACCAGGTGCGGGCGAAGGCGCTGCTCGACGTGAAGCGACAGGAGCAACGGGTCGATGAGTTCCTGCAGCTCTGTCAGGAGTCAGCCTTCAGCCGCAAGCTCGACCTGTGGAGCTTCCTCGACCTGCCCCGCAGCCGGCTGCTCAAGTACCCACTGCTGCTGCGGGAGATGGGGAGGCACACCCCGGCCGATCACCCTGACCAGGCCCTGCTAGGCCAGGCTGTGAGTCCCAGGGCTGGAGAGAGGGGTCATGGGGGGTGATGGGGGGAGGGGGGAGAGTGGAGGGGGGTGAGAGAGGGGGGAGAGGGTGATGGGTAGGCACACCCAACTGATCGTCCTGACCAGGCCCTGCTAAGCCAGGCCATGAGTCCTCTGGGTAAGGTGAGGGGCGGGTGGTGAGAGAGGGGGAGAGATGGGCCAGCTGGGCCCAGATGGGCCAGAAAACCCCAGCCAATCACCCTGGGAGCAGGGTGGGGGGGGGGGAAGGAGGGGGGTGGGAAGGTGGAGGGTTGAAGGGGAAGGGGGTAGGAGGGAGTGAAGGGGAGGGAGGTGAGGGGGGCTGGTGATACTGGGAAGGTCATAACCACCCAACCTTGCCTACAGAATGACCTGCTCCAGGCCATCGTGAGCCGCATCGACCAGCGGGCTGGCGTTTCTGAGTGCCAGTTCTACCGACAGTGCCTGCGCTCCCTGCACCCAGATGGGCTCCCGGACGACGTACGTCTCTCCCGCCGGCTCTGGTGTCATGGCGAACTCCGCGGCAACAAGGGGGCTGTGAGTGTCTGAGCCCCTCTCCCCTCACCCTTTACCCCTGCACTCCTTCACCTTGAACTGTGGAACACTACAACACAAACAAGCGCCTTCGGCCCTTCTAGTCCATGCCGATCCACTATTCTGCCTCATCCCACTGACCAGCACCCTGTCCGTACCCCTCTCATCCACATACCTGTCCAAATTCTTCCTAAACATTAAAATCAAGCCTACATTCACCACCTCAGCTCATTCCATACTTCCACCGCTCTCTGTGTGAAGAAGTTCCCCCTAATCTTTTCCCTTTCACACTTAACTCATGTCCTCTGATTTGGGTCTCATCGACCCTCAGTGGAAAAAGCTGACCTACATTTACTGTCTGTCCCCCTCATAATTTGAAACACTCCCATCCATGGACCCGTCCAAATTCTTAAATGTTAAAACTGAGCCCACATTCACCAATTCAGCCAGTTCCACACTGCTCTCCGCGTGATGAAGTTCCCCCTAAACCTTTCACTCTTAACTTCCACCCTCAGTGGAAAAATCCAACCTACATTTACTCTGTCTGTCCCCCTCATAACTTTAAACACCTCGATCAAATCTCCCCTCATTCTTCTACGCTCCAGGGAATAAAGTCCGAACCTGTTTAACCTTTCCCTGTAACTCAGTTCCTGAAGTCTGAGCAACATCCAAGTAAATCTTCTCTGCCCTCTTTCTATCTTATTGATATCTTTGCTGTAGTTTGGTGACCAAAACTGGACACAATTCTTCAAATTTGGCCTAACCAATGTCTTGTACAACTTTACCATAATATCCCAATTCCTGGACCCAATACTTTGATTTATAAAGGCCAATGTGCCAAAAGCTCTCTTTATGACCCTGTCCACCTGTGACGCCACTTTCAGGGAATTATGTCTCTGTATTCCCAGATCCCTCTGTTCTATTGCACTCCTCAGTGCCCAAACATGTATGTCCTTTCTTGGTTTGTTCTTCCAAAATGCAACACCTCACACTTGTCTGCATTAAACTGCATTGGCCATTTTGTAGCCCATATTCCCCGCTGGTCCAGATCTCTCTGTTCTACCGCACTCCACAGCCTTCACCCTGACCATCCCACCCCTCAACCCATCATTCTGGACCCCTCTGCCCTGAACCCCTCACTTCTGAACCACTGACCTCACCTCCCACCCTTTCAACCTCTCCCCCTCTTTCTTTCTCTCTCTCTCTCTCTCTCTCTCTCACTCTCTGGTCCTCCCCCTCTCTCCTTTCACCCCCCTCCCCACTGATGCCTTGTCTCCCCCCTCCAACCAGAAGCTGCGGGTATTCCTGTTCGAGCGGGCTCTGGTAGTGACACAGCCGGTGAACCGCGGGCCGCATCCGGCAACATTTCAGGTCCACCGCCCCCCCATCCCCGTGGGGCAGCTGGTGCTGGAGGATCTTCCTGATGGGGAGACCACGGTCGGGGGGTCCATCCGGGGAGCTTTCAGCCCCGGCACCGAGAGAGGTGAGGGGGGGCAGTAGCGGAGGGAAGGACTGGGGATGGGGTGGGGGGGATGGTGAGAATGGAGAGGGAAGGATGGGGATGAGAGAGAGGGTGTGTTGGGAAGGGATGGGGAGAAGAGAAGAGGGTGGGAAAAAGGATGAAGGGAAGTAGTGGAGGTAGGAGAGAGGGGAGAGGGAGACTGGATTGAGAGGGATGTGAGGGAAGGAGGAAGGAGAGTGGAGGGAGGATGGAACCAGAGGGAGGAGGGAACTGGAGGGAGGGAGGAGGTAGTTCAGGGGAGGGAACCAGAGGGAACTGGAGAGAGTAGGGATGAAAGGGATTAGAGGGAGCGGAGAGATGGGGAAGGAATTGAGAGAGGGAGAGCATAGAGGGAGGTAGGGAGGGGAGGGAGTTGGGGAAAGAGAGTGGAGGGTGGGGAAGGAGGTAGGGAACTGTAGAATGTAGGGAGGGAGGGAGTTGGAGGATGGGAACTGGAGCTAGTAGGGACAGAGGGAGGTAGGGAACTGGAGTAAGAAGGGAGGGAGGGAGTTGGAGGGAGTTGGAGAGAGGGAGGGAGTTGGAAGAGGGAGTGGAGGGAGATAGGGAACCGGAGCAAGAAGGGACGGAGGGAGTTGAAGGGAGGGAGCGGAGGGAGAGGTTTGGCCTTCTCACTGACCCCTGCACCATCCCTCCAGCCAGGAATATTTTCCGGGTGAGAAGCCGTGATCGTTTGCAGGGCCAGACCCACACCCTGCAGGCCAGTGACAGCTTCAGCAAGCAGCAGTGGGTGTCCTGCATTCGGCAGGCGGTCATCAGTGCCCGGGACTCCAGCAGCTCGCTGTCCCGAGACGATCCGACCCTCAGCTCATCTCCACCACTGGATCAGATCGCGGCGCTCACCCTCGACAGCCAGGGCTCCAGACACAGCACAGACATAGACATGGAACATGCCGTGTGACACAGACAGACACACATGACAGTTTGCATGCTGCCAAGTGCTGGGCAGGTCCATCAAACTCTCTTGTCGTTAGAGCAATGTTCTCAGCACCGTCCCGTCACACACTCCAGGGGTCAGACACAGTGTGAACCTCCCTCCGCACCATCCCATCACACACTCCCCGGGGTCAGACACAGTGTGAAGCTCCCTCTGCACTGTCCCATCACACACTCCCGGGGTCAGACACACAGAGTGAACTTCCCTCCGCACCGTCCCATCACAAACTCCTCGGGGTCAGACACAGTGTAAGACTCCCTCCACACTGTCCCATCGCATACTCCCCGGGGCCAGACATAGGGAGAAACTCACTCCGCACTGCCTCATCGCATACTCCCTGGGGTCAGACACTGAGAGAAACTCACTCCGCACCGTCCAGTCACACACCCCAAGGCTCATCACTGCTGAACCTCTCTCCCCCATCCCATCAAAAATCCCCAGCATCTGCAGATATGTTTCTTTACCTTCTGGTATGTTCTAGAAAACGATGAACATGATAATTTGAACCTGTATATAATGTGTAACTTCAAATACTCTTTTATAAAAAGATTCTTTTAACTTTTGAATGAATCACCTTTGCTAAAGGTAAAAAAGCGGTCATACACAGAGTAAAGCTCCCTCCACACCGTTCCATCACACACTCCTGGAGTCAGACACAGAGTGAAGCTCCCTCTCCACCGTCCCATCACACACTTGCAGGGTCAGACAAAGAGTGAAGATCCCTCCACACCGTCCCATCACACACTCCCGGGGTCAGACACAGAGTGTAGATCCCTCTGCCCCGTCCCATCTCATAAACCCAGGGTCAGACATTGGGAGAAACTCTCTCCGCACCATCCATTCACACACCTCAAGGCTCATCATAGCTGAACCTCTCTTTCCCATCCCATCAAAAACCCCCAGCATCTGCAGATTTGCTTCTTTACATTCTGGTACGCTCTAGAAAATGATGAGCATGTGATAATTTGAACCTGTATATAATGTGTAATGGAGAAGGGTTCAGAGAGCTCATTGCTGTATCTGACCCGACCTTGTTGGTTTTCGTGCAGTTGGATAACCATGTTGAGGAACTTTGGGGGGCATCCGAGGTGCAAACGAGCCTGCAGCTGACGTGGACATTTACCCCTCCATAAATCTTCGTCCGCGAAGCCAAGCCAAAGAAGAAGAAAGAAGATATAATGTGTAACTTTTATAAAAAGATTAACTTTTGAATGAATCACACTTGCTAAAGGGAAAAAACCGGTCAGACACGGAGTGAACCTCCCTCTGCATCATCCCATCACACCCTCCCGGGGTCAGACACAGAGTGAAGCTCCCTCTGCACAGTCTCATCACAGACTTCAGGGGTCAAACAGAGAGTGAATCATCCTCCGCACCATCCCATCACACACTCCCAGGGTCAGACAGAGAGTGAAGCTCCCTCTGCACTGCCTATCACACACTCCCGGGGTCAGACACAGAGTGAAGCTCCCTCTGCACAGTCTCATCACAGACTTCAGGGGTCAGACAGAGAGTGAATCATCCTCCGCACCATCCCATCACACACTTCCAGGGTCAGACAGAGAGTGAAGCTCCCTCTGCACTGCCTATCACACACTCCCGGGGTCAGACACAGAGTGAAGCTCCCTCTGCACAGTCTCATCACAGACTTCAGGGGTCAGACAGAGAGTGAATCATCCTCCGCACCATCCCATCACACACTCCCAGGGTCAGACAGAGAGTGAAGCTCCCTCTGCACTGCCTATCACACACTCCCGGGGTCAGACCAGAATGAAGCTCCCTCTGCACCTTCCCATCACACACTCCTAGGGTCAGACAAAGAGTGAAGATCCCTCCGCACCGTCCCATCACACACTCCCGGGGTCAGACACTGGGATAAACTCCCTCCGCACCATCCATTCACACACCTCAAGGCTCATCATAGCTGAACCTCTCTCTCCCACCCCATCAAAAAACCCCAGCATCTGCAGATTTGCTTCTTTACATTCTGGTACGCTCTAGAAAATGATGTGCATGTGATAATTTGAACCTGTATATAATGTGTAACTTTTATAAAAAGATTAACTTTTGAATGAACCACATTTGCTAAAGGGAAAATACCAGTCAGAAACGGAGTGAAACGCCCTCCGCCTCATCTCATCACACACTCCCGGGGTCAGACACAGTGTGAAGTTCCCTCCGCACCATCCCATCACACACCCGGGGTCAGACACAGAGTGAAGCTCCCTCCGCACCATCCCATCACACTCTCCCGGGGTCAGAGGCAAAGTGAAGCTCCCTCCACACTGTCCCATCACACTCTCCCGGGGTCAGACGCAAAGTGAAGCTCCCTCCGCACCGTCCCATCACACACTCCAGGGGACCGACGCAGAGTGAAATTCCCTCTGCACCGTCCCATCACTCACTCACCGGGGTCAGACACAGAGTGAAACTCCTTCCACACCGTCCCATCACACACTCCCCGGGGTCAGACACAGAGTGAAGCTCCCTCCGCACTGTCTCATCACACACTCCGCAGAATCAGGCACAGAGTGAAGCTCCCTCTGCATCGTCCCATCACACACTCCCGGGGTCAGACGCAAAGTGAAGCTCCATCCGCACCGTCCCATCACACTCTCCCAGGGTCAGAGGCAAAGTGAAGCTCCCTCTGCACTGTCCCTGCACACACTACCCGGGGACAGACACAGAGTCAAGCTCCCTCCACACCATCCCATCACAGTCCAGTGGTCAGATACAGAGTGAAGCTCCCTCCGCAATGTCCGATCACACACTCCCGGGGGCAGACACAGAATGAAGCTTCCTCTGCACCGTCTGATCACACACTCCTGGGGTCAGACACAGTGTGATGCTCACTCCGCACTAATCCATCACACACTCCCCAGCATCAGACACAGAGTGAAGTGCCCTCTGGACCTTCCCATCACACACTTCCTGTGGTCAGACACAGAATGAAGCTCCCTCCCATCTTCTCATCACACATTCCCGGTCTCAGACGCAAAGTGAAGCTCCCTCCACACTGTCTCATCACACACTTCCGGGGTCAAACACAGAGTGCAGCTCCTTCCCCACCGTCCCATCACACACTCCCGGGCTCAGACACAGAATGAAGCTCCCTCTGCACTGCCCCAGCACACACTCCCGGGATCAGATGCAGAGTGTACCTCCCTCCATATCATCCCATCACACACTAACCGGGGTCAGAAACAGGATGAAGCACCCTCCGCACCGTACCGTCGCACACTCACCAGGGTCAAACCCTGAGTGAAGCTCCCTCTGCACCATTCCATCACAAACTCCCGGAGTTAGACACAGAATGTAGCTCCCTCCACACTGTCCCATCATTACACTCCTGGGGTAAGACACAGCGTGATGCTCTCTCCACGCCATCCCATGAAGCTCCCTCCATATCGTCCCATCACACACTACCAGGGGTCAGACACAGAGTGAAGCTCCCTCCGCACAGTCCATTCACAATCTCCCGGGGTCAGACGGAGTGAAGCTCCCTCCGCACAGTTTATTCACACACTCCAGGGGTCAGACACAGAGTGAAGCTCCCTCTGCACCGTCTCATCACACAATCCCGGGATCAGACACAGAATGAATCTCCCTCAGCACCATCCAATCACACACTCCCAGAGTCAGACACAGAGTTAAGTTGCTTCTGCACCGTTCCATCACACATTCCCAGGGTCAGTCAGAGTGAAGCACCCTCCGCACTGTCTCATCACACACTCCGCAGGATAAGACATAGAGTGAATCTCACTCCGCACCGTTACATCACACACTCTCCGTGGTCATACCCAGAGTGAAACTCCCTCCGCACCATCCCATCACACATTCTCAGGGTCATACACAGAATGAAGCTCCTTCCACACTGTCCCAACCACATTCACAAGGATCACACGCAGAGTGAAGGTCTCTCCACACCGTCCCATCACTCACTCACCGGGGTCAGACCCAGAGTGAAGCTCCTTCTGCACCAGCCCATCACACACTCCACAGGGACAGACACAGTGTGAGGCTCCCTCCGCACCAATCCATCACACATTCCCCATGGTCAGACACAGAATGAAGCTCGCTCCGCACCGTCTAATCACACAATCCCGGGATCAGACACAGAGTGAATCTCCCTCCGCACCGTCCCGTCACACAATTCCGGGATCAGACACAAAGTGAAGCTCCCTCCGCACCATCGCATCACACTCTCACCAGGGTCAGACAGAATGAAGCTTGCTCCGCACCGTCCAATCATAAAGTCCCGGTGTCAGACGCAAGTGAAGCTCCCTCCGAACTGTCACATCACACACTCCCCTGGGTTAGACCCAGAGAGAAGCTCCCTCCGCATATCACATCACACACTCCCGGGATCAGACGCAGAGTGAACCTCCCTCCATACCATCCCATCACACACTACCCGGGGTCAGATACAGGGTGAAGCACCCTCCGCACCGTACCATCACACACTCAACGGGGTCAGACCCTGAGTGAAGCTCGCTCTGCACCATCTCATCACACATTCCCGGCTTCAGAAGCAAAGTGAAGCTCCCTCTGCACCGTCCCATCGCACACTACCGGGCTCAGACACAGAGTGAATCTCCCTCCGCTCTGTCCCATCACACACTCCCCATGTCAGACACAGTGTGAAGTTCCCTCCGCACCATCCAATCAAACACTCCAGGGGTCAGTCGCAGAGTGAAGCTCCCTCCGCACCATCGCATCACACACTAACCGGCGTCAAACGCAAAGTGAAGCTCCCTCCGCACCATCCCATCACACACTCCCCAGGGTCCGACACAAAGTAAAAATCCCTCCGCACCGTCCCATCACGCACTTCCCGAGGTTAGACACAGTGTGAAGTTCCCTCCGCACCGTGCCATCACACTCTTCCGGTGCCATGTGCTCATCGAGCCAGGGGATGTCCAGTGGCTGATATTGGCTGATATTGGCTAGCTGATTTGCTACTGCATTATGTTTTGCCATGTTCATCGTCGCATTGGTCTGGGCATCAACGTGATGTACGGTTATCTCACAATGATGGGAAGCATCCTACAACAGCTGCCACAACTGTTTACCCCATAATGGGTAGTCATGTACCAGCCAGTCATTCTTTTGCCAATCAGTCATCCATACCACTAGTCCATTAGCCACAGCCCAGGAATCAGTAAACAAGTGAAGATGGTGATCATGGGGGTCTAAGTGGTAAAGTGACTGCCTTCAACTCAGCATACTGACTGGAGCCACCTTCCCCCTCCTCTAATAAGTGAGTTCCTGACCTGGGATGGTAAGCCACCACCTTCCACTTCTGCTTTCCTTGCACCATCAGTAAACCAGGCATCCTCTTGTTCTGCTGGAGTGAGTGAATCATATGGTTTTCCCCACTGAACTGGTGAAGGGGGTAGGGGAGGGGGGGGAAAGGTGGGTTCAACGTCCTCATGACGGGACGGAAGATCAGCCACCTGTTCGTGTATGCGGCCCACCCCTTCAGGCCCTCTGGTTGCACGACTCTGAATATACCACTTCCATTTAACAATAGAAGACTGTTGAGCCCGCCCGATCTTTAAATTAGTGTCATTAGCCAGGACCCAGTTCATTATTGGAAGTGCAGGCCCCAACTGGACATCTGCATCGCTTGTCATTCTTTCCGTCTCCAGCAGGGCCCAGTAACAGGTCAGTAACTGTTGTTCAAAAGCAGAATAACGAGTGGCAGCCTCAGGCATGGTTCGTGACCAGAATCCCAGTGGGACTTAGCGGCCCTTTTGTTTCTGCCAGAGGCTCCAGGAGGCTACATGATCAGTAACGGAGACCTGTAGTTCATAGTGGGTATTTGGAAAGCAGGGAGAAATGGGCAGGGCCTGAAGAATAGCCTGCTTGGTGGACTGGAACACCCTTTCCTGATTGTCACCCCATAAAAAGTCTGTTTTCTTTCAGGTAACCTTCTATAGGGAACGTAAAAGCAATGCCAAATATGGAATATGGCGTCGCCAGTATCCCAATAACCCTAGGAAATGACTAGGTCTCCTTTTTACTAGTATGAGTGGCCAAGACTGCGATCTTATTGCGAACTTTATCAGGAACCACCTGTTCTCCAGTATGCCACTGAATTCCAAGGAAGATAACTGTCTGGGACGGGCCCTGAACCTTGGAGGGGTTAATGGCCCACTTTCTTTGCATCAGGGTATCTTGGACACTCTCTATAACTTCCTGTACCATCTCTTCCATGGTCCCTTGGATCATCACATCATCAATATAATGGTGAATTGAGAGAGAAGGCTATACTGGCACCGTCTCCAAATCACGGGCAATTAGGTTGTGGCAAAGAGTGGGAGAGTGTACATAGCCCTGAGGGAGGCAGGTGAAGGTAGACTGGCGCCCCTTCCAGGTAAAGGCGAACTGATCCTGTGAGACCTCATCTATAAGAATACTGAAGAAGGAATTAGCGAGATCAATGACAGCATACCATGTTCCCGAGTTCCCAGTAGCAATCTTTTCAATAAAGGTAACAATGTCCGGAACTGCCGAAGCAAGTGGTGGGGCATGTTTGTTCAAAAAACGATAGTCATCTGTCATTCTCCAGGAGCCACCCGGCTTCTGGACTGGCCAAACAGGGCAATTAAAGGGCGACATTGCAGGCCTCACTACCCCTTCTTCTTGCAAAGCATCGATGGTGGCAGTAATCTCTTCCTGCCCCCCAGGGAGGCGATATTGTGGAATGCATACTGGTTTTGGGGGGGGAGGCACCATCACAGGATCCCACTTAGCCCAACCCACCACTAGTCTTTTTGTAATAGTCCGAATTCCAAATCCAAATCCCCCTTGGCTAGTATTAAGGGCCGTACAGGCCAACATATTAATACCCAGGATACACTCGTCAGTGGCAGCCACCAGGGTTTGTAACCATACAGGGGAAGGGCCATCACCCACCATGGTGCGGACTTTTATTTCCTTCCCCAGGGTGATCGCTTCTCCCATCCCCTCTATTCAAAATGTCGGTCCAGACCAGAGGTCGGGGTTACCAGGAATCACCGAGTGCTCCGCACTGGTGTTGACCAAGGCCAAATATTGGCGGTCATTACCCCCACCCCAATAGATTGTTAACAGTATGTAGGGCCGCAGGTCCCCATGTATCCATCGTATCTCAATGGAGTAGACACGGGAACCCCACCCGCACCCTCATGCCTTAGTAGGGTTCGGGGGCTTCCAGGCCCACATGCTACTATTATCCATAAGAGCCTTTTTAACCAATTGTTGTATCTCATCACGGGTAACTGGAGCAAGAGAAGCTGGCTCGATAGGAGCAGAAGTGGGAGCAGAAGGCACAGCTGGGCCAGAAGGACTCAACAGCTGGGGATGATGTTCCCCTGCCTTCCTCTTATAAAGGGCATAAAGGACCGCAGTAGGTTTCCCATCAATATCACTTTTAGGTATGCCTAACTTTAACAAGGTTAGAGAAAGGTCCTTTCTTGTCGGTCCGTTATTAGCAGTACTCCCTCTTTTCATCCTGCTTGTCTGATTTAACCTGGGTTGTACGTGAGTGGATTTTACTTCCCAACTCTAATTCTCTAAGCCCAGATAAGGCGTGCACCGCCTCAGACACAGGGTGCCCGATTAGCGGACTAGTTACGGACAGAACCAGTCCCTGTACACTGGGTTGGGAGGAACAAACCAATTGGGTGTGCATTCCTGCCATGAATATCTCTTTGTTAGAGTTCCCCCCATGTACCCACAGCCTCAAACGCCCTGCATACAAGGCAGAAGCCAGGGCCTGTTGATGAATTACTGCTATACCCTCCTCTGGGGTGTCCCAATTGTTCTGCAAATGTAAATCCCAATCTACTGGTGACAGGTAGGGCATCCCCTAGAGTGGCAAGTAAGTAATCCACCTCTCTTCCTCTACTCCGCAGCTCAGCAATGACCCAGATATCAGTAGTCAATGTTCCTAATCCCAACAATTCCTCAGGGATTAAATATACATTACCCCCTCCTTGCTCCCAAACACGCAGGAGCCAGGCTGCCAGAGTTTCTCCCACCTTTTGCCTAAATCGATCTCCAATGGCAGCCAGCTCTTTTATAGACACAGTGTTTGAGCTACCGAAAGAAAAAATGCCAACTGCCAAAGTGAGGCAATGACTGCACACTTGTAGTATTGACACTCTTGACCCCTGCTCCCACTTTGGCCCACAGGATCCTTTGCCCAATGGACAGGACGAGGCCTAGGCCTACCCGTAGAGGGGGTGGGCCATTGAACGTAAGCAGAGGTTCAGGTACCTTCCCCTGGGTCCTCTAGTGAGATTAGGGGATCATCTACCTCTTCAATCTCTTCAGTTACATTCTACCCCTCTCCCTCTCTGTCTGTTTGAAAAATCCGCTCCCTTACAAGGCAGGTGTGAACAGCGGGTGGAGAGGGTCGTATGTTAGACACATGCTGAGGAGTATCTGCATTATTACCATGGTCATCATTCCTGATATTCCTGTCCCATTCATCAAAATTACATCAAGATCGTCGTCATTCCTTATCATGGCACGAATACGATGTGGATCGGGTTCTACTCCATGCCTTTCTTTATCTGCACAGAGCTGCTGCCGGAGTTTAATATTACGGCAGATTATTTGGACATATCCTCCCATTCTTTGGCTCTGCCCTGACTGGTGGGAACAATCTCGCTCATCATGGAACAGCGTTGTTGCAGGGCTTCTAGCTCTTCCTCTAGTTGCTCTCTCTTGTGCTGAGATTCTACTCCTCGCTGAACTGATTCTGCTTCATGCTGAACAGAGCGGCGTAAGGCTGTGGCCAGCAGCCAAAAGCCATCTGTCAGCGTCCCCTTTTTAACAGGAAATTTACTTTCTCGAAGGAGAGTGGCAACCCACGCTCCCAAAGGTGCAGTTGATGGATCTAACTTCTCATCCCAACTAATGGGTGGTCCCAACAAAGACAGGGTATTGGCCAACATGCCAAACCCATCATCTTTGGAAGTCCATCCCGGAATCAAGAATTGCTCAGGGCTCATCTCTTTCTTTCGTTGAAACATCTCGAGACCAATCCTGTTGACTACTCCAATTGTCCTGGGTAAATTTGTACCTCACACTTTGTTCGTTTTAGATTGGTCACAGTGTTTGAGCTACCGAAAGAAAACAGACACACACACTGAGAGCACTTCAGTTTATACAATTCTTTATTACTAAATCTAAAGCTGAATTCAAACTACAATATGCAAGCCCTTCCCAATTATACTTATCAACGCCTGGACTGGTGTCAACTGCCAAAGCGAAGCAATGACTGCACACTTGTAGTAGGTTGTCTGGGCGCCAATAGCAGCTTCTCCACCTCCCCTGACTGGGACGTTGGTTGGAGTCTAGAAGTTCTTCTTGCTGAGAGATGTTGCCACCTCTGGGAGAGTCTCAAACTTCAGCAGTGGGACCATGGCTTATATTAGCCAAAAGTTGTTTACTCACAGCTTATCTCTTTGAATAAATGATTTAATTATCTTCAAGGTCTCCTAACAGTCTGCGACCATCAAAAGACAACTGCATCTCTGGGCCTCATGGTGGAATTTAGATAATGTCTACTGATTCATATGCATCCCTTCTTACATAAGCTGGTCTAAGTCCTCCATTACACGGTGTCAGTCACAGAGTGAAGCTCGCTCCGCACCAAGCCATCACACACTCTCGGCACTGACACAGAATGAAGCTCGCTCTGCACCATCCCATCACACACTCCCGGGTTCAGACAGAGAGTGATGGTCCCTCAGCGCCATCCCAGTGAAGGTCCCTCCATACTGTCCTGTCACACACTACCCGGAGTCAGACACAGAGTGAAGTTCCCTCCACATCATCCTATCACACACTCTTGGAGTCAGATGCAGAGTGAAAATCCCTCCGCACCGTCGCATCACACAAACCCAGGGTCAGACACAGAGTGAAGCTCCCACCGCACCGTCCCATCACACACTCCCAGGATCAGACACATAGTGAAGCTCCCTCCATACCGTCAAATCACACACTCTCTGGGTCAGACTCAGAGAGAAGCTCCCACTGCACCGTCCCATCACACATTCCTGGTGTCAGACACAGGCTGAAGCTCCCTCCGCACCGTCCCATCACACACTCCCGGGGTCAGACAGAGAGTGATGGTCCCTCAGCGCCGTCCCAGTGAAGGTCCCTCCATACTGTCCTGTCACACACTACCCGGAGTCAGACACAGAGTGAAGTTCCCTCCACACCATCCCATCACACACTCCCGGTATCAGACACAGAGTGAAGCTGCCTTTGCACCGTCCCATCATACACTCTCGGGGTCAGACACAGAGTGAAGCTCCCTATGCACCATCCTATCACACACTCTCGGGGTCAGACGCAGAGTGAAAATCCCTCCGCACCGTCGCATCACACAAACCCAGGGTCAGACTCAGAGAGAAGCTCCCACCGCACCGTCCCATCACACATTCCTGGTGTCAGACACAGGCTGAAGCTCCCTCCGCACCGTCCAATCACACAATCCTGGTGTCAGACACAGAGTGAAGCTCCCAACGCACCGTCCCATCACACACTCCCAGCGTCAGACCCAGAATGAATCTCCCTCTGCAGCAACCCATCACTCACTTTCAGGGGTCAACACAGAGTGAAGCTCCCTCTGCAGCGTCCCATTACACCCTCGAGGTGTCAGACAGAGAGTGAATCTCCATCTACACCGTCCCATCACACACTCCCAGGGTCAGATGCAGAGTGAAGCTCTCTCCGCACCAACGCATCACACACTCTCCAGGGTCAGATACAGAGTGAATCTCCCTCCGCACCATCCAATCACACACTCCCCGTGGTCAGACACAGAGGGAAGCTTCCTCCGCACTGTCCCATCACACACTCCCGGAGTCAGACACAAAGTGAAGCTCCTTCCGCACCATCCCGTCACACACTCCCCAGGGTCAGATACAGAGTGAATCTCCCTCCGCACCATCCAATCACACACTCCCCGTGGTCAGACACAGAGGGAAGCTTCCTCCGCACCATCCAATCCCACACTCCCCGTGGTCAGACACAGAGTGAAGCTCCTTCCACACCGTCCCATCCCACACTCCCCAGGGTCAGATACAGAGTGAATCTCCCTCCGCACCATCCAATCACACACTCCCCGTGGTCAGACACAGAAGGAAGCTTCCTCCACATCATCCAATCACACACTCCCCGTGGTCAGACAGAGGGAAGCTCCTTCCGCACCATCCCATCCCACACTCCCGGCGTCAGACCCAGAATAAAGCTCAGCGTCCAATCACACACTCCTGGGGTGAGACGCAGAGTGAAGCTCCCTCCGCACTGTCCCACCACACACTCCCCAGGTTCTGATTCAGAGTGAAGCTCCCTCCGCACTCCCATAAAAGTGTTCGGGATCTCAGGATAAGGGGGAGAGTTTAGAAGGTGCTTCCATCAGAGAGGGGAGTATATAAATGGAAAGGCAGAGCAATGTACCACAGGGAAGGGGTGCGGGAGATGATCTGGGTGTGAAAGTGTTGGTGAGATTTGTCCAAGGACTAACAGGATCAGGCAGTGAACATACAGGAGACATGTGAATTGATATATAGTTTACTTTGAGAATCCAGCAGCCATGTCTCAGATAACGTCCAGTGATGCCACCACAATCCCACCTCCATCCACTACCAAACCTGCAGGAAGGCACAGGTCAGTCTATCAGAGATCACAGAACTAATGCAGGTGAAGCTCAGTGTGTTCCCCCAGTGAGTGTCAGTGTGGAACCCGACTGCCAATGAGGGTCAGTGTGTGAGGGACCTATCTCCCAGTGAGGGTCCCTATGTGTGGGATCTGTCCCCCAGTGAGAGTCAGTGTATTTGGGACCCATCCCCCATTGAAGGTCGGGATCCGTCCCCAAGTGAGGGTCGGGATCCATCCCCAAGTGAGGTCCAGTGTGTGGGATCCATCCCCCAGTGAGGTCCAGTGTGTGGGATCCGTCCCCCAGTGAGGGTCATAGTGTGTAGGACCTGTCCCCCAGTGAAGGTCAGTTTGTGTGGGACCCGTCCCCCAGTTGAGAGTCAGTGCCTGGGTCCCCAGAGACTGCACCTACTTCAGTCACATTCCGGAACATTGTGGCAGGGTTTGGACCTTGTAACCTCATTCTTCTGGCCTTCCAGTTCATCGCACTCGTACTCTGGGACTCCCCAGAAAAATACCGGTTGTTTTTCTTCATATCCCGTCTCATTCCTGTGAAACACAGGGGCTGGTCACTGGGTATGGGCCTTACCCCTTGAAAACTGTTCGGTCCCTAACCCGGTTTGGTTCTCTGCCTTCCTCATTGGGACCACCTTACCTCTTCCAGCAAGCCCTCTCTAGCGCAAGAACCCTCCCTCTGATGGAGCCCTCCACCTCGGCAGACCCCCTGCTCCCTCTGCTCCACCGTGGGACCCCTTCCCTCTCCCCTCCACTGTGGGACCACTGATTCCTCCACTGGGGAACACTACCCTCTCCCCTCCACCGTGGAACCACTGCTTCCTCCACCATATGACCTCTGCCCTCTCCCCTCCACAGCGAGACCACTGGCATCACCCCTCCACTGTGGGACCACTGTCATCTCCCCTCCTCCAAAGGACCACTGCTTCCTCCAATATGGAACTACTACCCTCTCCCCTCCACCGTGGAACCACTCCCCTTTCCCCTCCACTGTGGCACCACTGCCCTCTCCCCTCCACTGTAACACCACTGCCCTCTCCCCTCCACTGTGGGACCACTGCTCTCTCCTTCACATTGTGGGACCACTATTCTCTCCCCTCCACCATAGGACCACTGCCCACTCCCTTTACCATGGGACCACTGCTCCTGTCCCTTCTGCCTTCACTGTGCCACCCCAGTGAAGCCCCCACCTCATGCACTCCCCCCACCTCTGATCCCGTCACTCACGGGTAGTCAGGGTAGTCGGGTTCACACGTCCGTTTCCGTAACTGCACGCTGTCCACACCACACGATGGGGTACATAGGCTCCAGCTCCCCCACTCCGTCCACACGCCCTTCCCATCTGCGAATGGCGGGGGGGGGAAGAAACAGGGTCAGACCCACCCTCACCTCAGTGCACCAGTAGCCTGGCCACTCTCCCCATCCCTCTATCCCCATCACCCCTTCTCTCCCTCCCCACCCCCTCTCCTGTCCCTCCTTTGCCCCCACCCCCTCACCCTTTTCCTGTTCCCCCCCCACCCCCTCTCCCCACCCTCTCCCCATTCCCCCTCCCTTCCCTCCCCCACCGTTCCTCCTTCCCCTCCCCTTCTCCCTGTCTCCCTTCCCCTCCCACTCCCTCTCTCCCCTATTCCCCCCTCCCTCTCCCTCTTCCCATCTCATCGTTCCTCTTTCCCCTCTCCTTCCAGCTCCCAATCCCCCTCTCCCCGTTCTCCCTTCCCTTCTCTCCTCCTCCTCTCCCTTCTCCCTCCCTGTTCACCCTTCCCCTCCCTCTCACCCTCTCCCCATTCCCCCCTTCCCCCATTCCATCCCCTCCCCTCATTGTTGCCCACCTCCTCACCATGCACCTGCCCCACACCCCCATCCACCACTTTCTTCTGTTTACCCCCCTCCCTTCCATTGGACCCCTGCCCCCTCCTTCCCTGGCCACAGACCCCTTCCCACCCCCCTCTCTCCCAGGCCCGGCGTGGACTCACAGTGGCACCCGTCAATGTTGTAGCAGGCTCGCTGGTTGATGATTTGACCGTGGCAGTGCCTGCCCCCGTGGTCGGTCCCCAAGCATCTGCGGGTTTTTCGCTGCAGCCCACCATATCTCCGACAATGGATTTTCGTCCGCTTCCTCTCGCAGTTCGACCAGCGTGTCCACGGGGTCCACACCCCGTCCACTGCAGGGCCGAGGTGGTGGGGGGAGATCAGTCAGGGACGCATCACGTCCCTCCCAACCATCCCCTCCCCCTTTCCCTTAATCCCCACCACCGGACCCTAGCCCATCCTGTGGCCCTCCTCCAGCTCTCCCGCCTCCCCCTCCGCCAGACCCCGGTGGCAGAGTGGTACCTGGGCAGGGCAGCTGAGTATTGCAGACCTTTTGGTTGGTATCAGGGCCGAGGCAGGGGGCCCCGTCATGTCTGGGGGCCGGCTGGTCGCAGCGCCTCCTCTGCAGCAACTTCCCCAGGCCGCAGGACACCGTGCATGGGGAGAAGGCTGACCATGGCCCCCAGTTTCCAGCCACTGGCAGGGGAAAGAAACAGGAGAGAGTCAGGCCTGGAACGGTCACCTTCTCCAGGTCCCCCTCCCGCCTCTCTCCCTCCTTCAATCCCTCTCTCCCTCCCTCCTCCATCCCCTTCCCTTCCTCCCTCCCTCTCCATCCCTCCCTTCTTCTGCCTTCCATCCTACCCATTCCCTCATCTTCCTCCATCCATCCCTCCTTCCCTCCTCCCACCAACCAAAAAATCTCTCCCTCCCTCTGCCCTTCTCTCTCTCCTCCCTTCCCCTCCATCCCTCCCTTCCCCCACCCTCCATCCCCTTCCTTCCATCCATCCATCCCCTTCCCTCACTTTTTCCTCCCTCCATCTCTCCCATCTCCCTCCCTCCTTCCATCCCTCTCCCCTCCCCTTACCTCACTCCTTCCTCCTCTCTCTCTCTCACTCCTCTCCCCTCCTCCCTCACTCCCCTTTTCCTACCCTCCCTCTCTGTCCCCTCCCCTTCCACCTCTCTTTCCCCCACTCACCAGGACAGTGAGGCAGGAAGTCACAGTGACCGATGTCCTCACCCTCCCCAGCGCATTCTCTGCCGGGCGGGATCACTGAGGGGGCTGGGCTGCCACAAATCCGCCCTCGCCTGCGGATTGGGCTTCTCTCGGACCCCTCACGGCGGCACGTCTCGCTGCAGGCCCCCCAGGCCCCCCAGGGTGACCAAGACCCATGAGCTGGATGGGGAAGAACCAAAGGTCAGCGTGGGCTCCTGGAGTGCGGAGAGAAACACAGGCATCTCGCGGTCCCAGACCCACGAGAAGCCACGCGGTAAGGCACAGGAGTAGAAACAGGCCACTCAGCCCATCGAGTCTGCCCTGCCATTCAATCATGAGCTAACCCAGTCTTCTCCCCATAACCTTTGATGACCTGGTTAGTGAATCTCTACCTTAAATCCACCCAATGACCCAGCCTCCATGACCACCCATGGCCACAAATTCCACAGATTCACCAACCTCTGGCTGAAGAAATTCCTCTGCGTCTCAATTCCCTTCAATCCTGAAGTTATGCCCTCTTGTCCCGGACTCTCCCACTGTGGGGGAAACAACCTTTCTATGTCAACTCTGTCCACGCCTTTCAACGTTCAAAATGTTTCAATGAGTTTCTCCCCTCATTCTCCTAAATTCCAACGAGTCCAGGCCAAGAGCTGTCAAATGCTCCCTGTATAATAACCCTTTCATTCCCAGAGTGAAGCGCCTCTGAATCCTCTCCAACATCAGCACATCAATGAGGAGCCCAAAACTGCTCCCAACACTCCATGTGAGGGCTCACCAAGGTCTTATATATCACGTCACATCCCTGCTCTTGGATTCGATTCCTCTCAAAATGAACGCTACCAACACGTTTGCCTTCTTCACCCCCATCTCCACCAAAGGACATTAGAACACAGAAACAGGCCCCTTTGGCCCTTCTAGTCTGTTCCAAACCATTTTCCTGCCTCGTCCCAATGACCTGCACCCAGCCTTCTGGACCCCTCCCATCCATGGACCCGTCCAAATTCTTAAATGTTAAAACTGAGCCCACATTCACCAATTCAGCCAGTTCCACACTGCTCTCCGCGTGATGAAGTTCCCCCTAAACCTTTCACTCTTAACTTCCACCCTCAGTGGAAAAATCCAACCTACATTTACTCTGTCTGTCCCCCTCATAACTTTAAACACCTCGATCAAATCTCCCCTCGTTCTTCTACGCTCCAGGGAATAAAGTCCGAACCTATTTAACCTTTCCCTGTAACTCAGTTCCTGAAGTCTGGGCAACATCCTAGTAAATCTTCTCTGCCCTCTTTCTATCTTATTGATATCTTTGCTGTAGTTCGGTGACCAAAATTGCACACAATTCTCCAAATTTGGCCTCACCAATGTCTTGTACAACTTTACCATTACATCCCAACTCCTGTACTCAATACTTTGATTTATGAAGGCCAAGATGCCAACAGCTTCTCTTGATAAACCTGTCCACATGTGACATCATTTTCAGGGAATTATGTCTCTCTATTCCCAGGTCCCTCTGTTCTCCCACACTTCTCGGTGCCCGACCGTTCACCATGTACATCCTTTCTTGGTTTGTCCTTCCCTTATCTGCATTAACTCCATTCCCGGAATCATTCTGAACTCTCTCCCATGTCTGCACATCCTTTCCATGAGGAGCCCAAAACTGCTCACAATGCTCCACTTGAGGCCTCACCCAGGGCCTTATAAAGCCTCAACGTCACATCCCTGCTCTTGTACCCGATTCCTCCTGAAATGAATGCGTTTGTCTTCTTCACCCCCGACTCCACCTCCGAGTTGACCTTCAGGCCTTTCTGCATGAGGACTTCCAGCTCCCTTGACATCTGGGGGTTTTCAATTTTTCTCCCCATTCAGAAAATCATCCGCCCAAGTTTTTTCTCTCTCGACCAAAGTGCACAACCGTACACTTTCCCATGCGCCCTATAAGCTGACCACCCTGAGCCCTGCAACCAGCCTCACGGCCCTCTCCACTGACCGGTCCCACAGGCCCACCAACCACCCCCACCACCGCAATGTACAAGGGGTTGCAGCTTAATCGGGCAGCATGTGTTTGTGGAAGCGAAGCACGGAGGCCAGCAGGCGCTGTGCCTGTGTCAAAATCACACAGAGGCACTGGCGGGGGGAATTCAGCTGGTGCAGGAGGTAGAAGAATCTCTTCAACATCTCAGACCTGGGCCCTTCCTCACAGTGGTGGCCAAGAAAAGGAAGGCTGAGAGTACTCTTGGAAAAATTAACCTAGAAACTTGAATTACAACTTCCACATTTCCGAATTAATATAAAGCTGTGCAGTAAGTGTCTGGTTTGAATAAATCTTCAGTCTGGGCAAATATAGGTTTGGCTAAAGTTGATGAGCAAGGTATATGCAAGAGTTTATTTATAATTGGAGTTCAAAATTGTGAGTTGGTAGAGACCCACTGATTTTGAAACATCTAATTGAATTATGGAATAAAATTGATCATGAGAGGTAATATTTCATCGAAAACACCTTTATATCAGAATAACATTTCCCCTTTCACTGTTAACAATCAGTTTTTGAAGCTACGGAATCAACTGGGGATTAAAAAGATGGAGGATTGTTTCGAAGCGGGTAATCGAATGGAGGGAAAATATGAGATTCCTAATAATACTTTTTTTTTGCTCCTACTGAAAAATTCAAAATTACCCAGACAATCTGCTTTAGAGTTGTTACTTACTAAAGGAGATATAAGCAAATTTATTTCTGAGATGTATAGATTATTTCAAAGGGAAGTGCCCAAGTTAAACATTCATAAATCAAGATTGAAATGGGAAACTGATTCAAATCAAAAGACAGGGGTCAAACACAGGATTCTGTCGACACCGGTGGTTCAGTGAAGAAACACACAGATGCTAGAGAAACTCAGCGGGCCAAATGGCACCTCGCAAAGGTAAAGGTACATCGCTGACGTTTTGGGGCCTGAGCCCTTCGTCAGGGTACAGGTACATCACTGATGTTTCGGGGTCTGAGCCCCCTTTGTCAAGGTAAAGGTACATCACTGACATTTTGGGGCCTGAGGCTTTTGTCAAGATAAAGGTACATCACTGACGTTTTGGGGCCTGAGCCCGCTTCGTCAAGGTAAAGGTACATCACTGACGTTTTGGGGACTGAGGCTTTTGTCAAGATAAAGGTACATCACTGACGTTTTGGGGCCTGAGCCCACTTTGTCAAGGTAAAGGTACATCATCGACGTTTCAGGTCCTGAGCCCCCTTCGTCAAGGTAAAGGTACATCATCGACGTTTCAGGCCCTGAGCCCCCTTCGTCAAGGTAAAGGTACATCATCGACGTTTCAGGGCCTGAGTCCTTCATCAAGGTAAAGGTACATCACTGACGTTTTGGGGCCTGAGTCCTTCGTCAAGGTAAAGGTACATCACTGGCATTTCGGGACCTGAGGCCTTCGTCAAGGTAAAGGTACATCATCGACGTTTCAGGGCCTGAGCCCCCTTCGTCAAGGTAAAGGTACATCACTGGCGTTTCGGGGCTTGAGACCTTCATCAAGTCACAGAGGGAGTGGTCCCTACAGAAGGCTGAGAAGGGAGAAGAATAAATGTGTCTCATGGTGGGGTCCTGTAGTAAGTGCCGGAAATTCTGACGGATAATGTGTTGGATGTGGAAGCTGCTGGGTTGGTAGGTGAGGGTGAGGGGGATTCTGTGTTTATTCTTTCTAGGGTCGGTAGGGCAGATGAGCGGGGAATGGAGAAGATGCAGGTGATGGCCGCATTAATAGTGATGAAAGGGAAGCCACGTTTGTGGAAGAAGGCCGACATTACATAGAAAGATAGATGAAAATGATCAGAGGGACTTATCTAAAGAGAACATGACTAAAGGTTATTAATGTAAGGTACGGATTAGTCCAGTATAATTTTCTCCATCAATTATATCTTTATATCTCACCCCTCAAAAATTAAAGAGATTTAACTTGATGTCATCAAGCTTGTGTTTTAGGCGTGGTAAAGAGACACTCCTTCATTCAACTTGTCCCAAAGTCAAGACGTTCAATTATTTTTTGGAAAAAGTATTAAAATTTAAACTTAAGATCAACCTTAAAATTAAGATCAACCGTATATCAAATTGAATTTTTACTTTTAGCTGTAACTTTTAGCTGGGCAGCACGTGGAAATTGGATTTGGTGTGGGTAATGCAGAGATGGCACACCGAAATGAAATCTTGTCTCCCTCTTGAAAAGATAACTTATAATTCATGAGACAAATATCATTTCTTTACGGAAGTTTGTGACCCAGATTGACAAGATGTTGGTTTGAAGGTTTGAGCTCTCGATCTGTCCCAGTAATGGTTCCATGGCCGAGAATTGATTATCTTCTTTTCCTTTCCTTCTTAGGGGGTAGTTTAGGGGAAGGAGGGAGGGGTTAGTGGGGAGGGGAAGGAAGGGGGGTGTGGTTTGTTATATTGTTCTATGTATGGACTTTATTAGACTTTGATGTCAATGTGGTTTTGTAATGCACGTCGAAAGAACCAAAAACTTGTTGATCCAAACCAAAGCTTTTATTAACTAAAAGACTGGGGCATATCACAAGTAGGTCAACCAGTCCAGAATGACCTAGTCTGGCTAGGATCAATCTTTTAAGACCTGCCAGTAGGTGTGGCTACACTCTCAGCCAATCACAGTCATCCTACACTACAATCTGTACATATACACATTGGTGATAGAATCTGTACTATCACATTCACCCCTTCTTTGAGAACTGACCCTGGGGTGGATGGAGGTTAGGGGCTGTACCGGTCAGGGGGTCTGACCATCCGGCGTGACTGCCATGGCGCCGGGATTGGGGTCGCCAGAGTCATGTCGCTGGCAGGCCTGTAGGGTGCGCCCATTGCCTCGCTCAATTCCCCAACGCTGTTGTCGACAGTCTGGCCTGAGCTGGTGGGGTGGTGCTGGTCACTCTGTTCAAGCACATGACCTGGGGGAGAAGGAATAGGGGGAGGTTGGGTTAAAGGTACTGCTGCGCCTGATCCGGCTTGGGCTAGGTCCCTTACCGAGACTGTGTCCTCCTGTCCGTCTGGGTACTCAACGTAGGCATAATGCAGGTTTGCATGGAGCAGAGTCACTCAGTCAACCAATGGATCGTTCTTAGAGTATCGGACATGGTGTCGTAAAAGGACTGGACCGGGAACCGTGAGCCATGCCAGTTTGGTCGTACCCGACTCAGATATCCTCGGGAAAGAGAACATCCTTTCATGGGGGATGGCATTGGTCGTGGTGCATAGGAGGGAGCGGATGGAGTGTAGGGCACTAGTGAGCACATCCCGCCAGCGAGAGGTGAGGAGACCTATGGACCGGAGGGCAAGCGTAACCGTTTTCCAGACGGTGGCATTCTCTCTTTTAACTTGCCTATTACCGCGTGGGTTATAGCTGGTGGTCCTGCTTGAAACAATACTATGCTCCAGAAGGTACTGCCGCAGCTCCGCACTCATAAACGAGGACCCCCGTCACTGTCGATGTAACTGGGGTACTTGAAGATGGGGAAGATGCTGTGCAGGGCCTCTATAACTGAGGAGGCAGTCATGTCCGAGTAGGGCACAGCGAACGGGAAGCGGGAGTACTCGTCGATGGCCGTAAGGATGTAGGTGTTACGGTTGGTCGACGGTAGGGGCCCCTTGAAGTCTACGCTGAGACGTTCAAAGGGGCGTGTGGCTTTGATGATATGGGTGTTCTCCGGACGGAAGAAGTGGGGCTTGCACTCAGCGCACACTGGGCAGGCCCGGGTCATGGAGCAAATCTTCTCGACCGTGTAGGGCAGGTTGCGAGATTTGACAAAGTGCACGAACCTAGTGACCCTGGATGACAGAGCTCCTCGTGGAGTCTCTGCAGCCTGTCCAGTTGTATGTTGGCGCAAGTCCCCCTGGAGAGCGCATCTGGCGGGTCGTTGAGTTTACCAGGCCAATACAGTATGTCATAATTAAAGGTGGAGAGCTTGATTCTCCACCTGGCAATTTTGTCATTCTTGATCTTACCTCGCTGGGAATTGCTAAACATGAAGGAGACTTCTGCATTGGTCAGTCAGCAGCATAAAGCATCTGCCAGTGAGGTAGTGTCTCCAACAACGTACTGCCTCGACTATGGCCTGGGCCTCCTTCTCGACAGAGGAGTGTCGGCTCTCAGGCCACTGGAGGGTTCTGGAGAAGAAGGCTACTGGCCGGCCGGCCTGGTTCAAAGTGGCAGCCAGTGCAAAGTCAGACGCATCGCTCTCAACTTGGAACGGAATGGACTTGTCGATGGCGTGCAGCATTGCAGCAGCGATGTCCGATTTGATTCGGTCGAAGGCCGCTTTGGCTTTGGTTGATAAGGGGAAGGAGGTGGTCTTGATGAGTGGCCGTGCCTTGTCGGCATAATGTGGAACCCATTGGGCATAGTAGGAGAAAAAACCCAGGCAGCGTTTGAGTGCCTTCTGGGTGTGGGGGGGGGGTGGTGGGGCAGTCCATGAGGGGACGCATGCAGTCAGGGACTGGCATGACCACCCTGTTCTCCACCACACAACCCAGAATTGTGAGCCGAGTGGTCTGGAAGACACACTTGTCGAAATTGTAGGTCAAGTTCAGCCAAGTTGCAGTCTGAAAAAATTTCTCAAGGTTGGCGTCATGATCCTCTGTGTCATGGCCGCAGATGGTGACATTGTCCAGGTAAGATCAAGAATGACAAAATCGCCAGATGGAGAATCGAGCTCTCCACCTTTAATTATGACATACTGTATCGGCCTGGTAAACTCATTGACCCGCCAGATGCGCTCTCCAGGGAGACTTGTGCCAACATACGACTGGACAGGCTGCAGAGACTCCATGAGGAGCTCTGTCATCCAGGGGTCACTAGGTTCGCGCACTTTGTCAAATCTCGCAACCTGCCCTACACGGTCAAGGAGATTTGCTCCATGACCCGGGCCTGCCCAGTGTGCGCTGAGTGCAAGCCCCACTTCTTCTGTCTGGAGAACACCCACATCATCAAAGCCACACGCCCCTTTGAGCGTCTCAGCGTAGACTTTAAGGGGCCCCTACCGTCAACCAACCATAACACCTACATCCTTATGGCCATCGAAGAGTACTCCCACTTCCCGTTTGCTGTGCCCTGCTCGGACATGACTGCCTCCTCAGTTATAGAGGCCCTGCACAGCATCTTCCCCATCTTCGGGTACCCCAGTTACATCCACAGTGACCGGCGTCCTCGTTTATGAGCGCAGAGCTGCGGCAGTACCTTCTGGAGCGTGATATTGCTTCAAGCAGGACCACCAGCTATAACCCACGCGGTAATGGGCAAGTCGAAAGAGAGAATGCTACCGTCTGGAAAGCAGTTACGCTTGCCCTCTGGTCCAAAGGTCTCCCCACCTCTCGCTGGCGGGATGTGCTCACTAGTGCCCTACACTCCATCCGCTCCCTCCTATGCACCACGACCAATGCCAACCCCCAAGAAAGGATGTTCTCTTTCCCAAGGAAATTTGAGTCGGGTACGACCATACCAGCATGGCTCACGGTTCCCGGTCCAGTCCTTTTACGACGCCACATCCGGTACTCTAAGAACAACCCCTTGGTTGACCAAGTGACTCTGCTCCATGAGAACCCACATTATGCCTACGTTGAGTACCCAGACGGATGGAAGGACACAGTCTCGGTAAGGGACCTTGCCCAAGCTGGATCAGATGCAGCAGTGTTTTTAACCCAACCTCCCCCTATTCCTTCTCCCCCAGGTCATGTGCTTGAACAAAGGGACCAACAACACCCCACCAGCTCAGGCCAGACTGTCGACAACGGCGTTGGGGAATTGAGCGAGGCAATGGCTGCACCCTACAGGCCTGCCAGCGACATGACTCCGGCGACCCCAATCCCAGTGCCACGGCGGTCATGTCGGATGGTCAGACCCCCTGACTGGTACAGCCCCTAACCTCCATTCACCCTGGGGTTGGTTCTCAAAGAAGGGGTGAATGTGATAGTACAGATTCTATCACCATTGTGTATACGTACAGATTGTAGTGTAGGATGACTGTGATTGGCTGAGAGTGTAGCCACACCTACTGGCAGGTCTTAAAAGATTGATCCTAGCCAGACCAGGTCATTCTGGACTGGTTGACCTACTTGTGATATGCTCCAGTCTTTTAGTTAATAAAAGCCTTGGTTTGGATCAACAAGAAGTCTGGTTCTTTCAGCACACATTACACATATGCCAATCACAGTCATCCTCCACTACCCTCTGTACATATGTACATATACACATTGGTGATAGAATCTGTACTATCACATGTTTTAAACATTTTAAAATATTCAAAAAAAAATAGAAAGGAAAGTGGTGGAGAGAAAGGAGGGGTGGGACAAATGGGGAGGGAGGAGTCCAGACCAACAGGCTAAAGCTGTAAGGGGGAGGGGGGTACAGTGAGGGGGGGGGTTGATTTTTGGCTCCGTGAAAGGAGACGGAGGGAAAAGGGGAGAGGGAGAGGGGAGGAGAGACGCACAGGGAGGAGGGGGAGGGAAGAAGAGAGAGAGAGGCAGAGCGGGAGAGGGAGAGGAGAGAGAGGGTAGGAGAGGGGGAAGAGAGAGAGGGAGAGAGGGGGAAGAGAGAGGAGGAGAGAGAAGGACAATGAGAGAGGAAGGACAGTGAGAGAGGAGGAGAGAGAGGGACAGTGAGAGGCAAAGAGACAGAGACGGAGACCAGAGAGAGAGAGAGAGAGAGAGAGAGAGAGAGAGAGAGAGAGAAAGAGAGAGAGAGAGAGAGAGAGAGATGAAGTGAGAGATGGGAGTGAGCGAGAGGTGGAGATGGAAAGAGAGGGAGGGAAAGAGAGAGAGAGAGACAAAGAGAGAGAAAAGGGGAGAGAGGGAGGGAAGAGAAACAGGTAAAAAGAGAGAGAGAGGGAGGGGTGAGAGAGAGAGAGGGAGAGATGGGGGAGAGAGAGAGAGAAAGAGACAGGGGAAAAGATGTGGGGGCGATCTCTAACAGAAACTGGAGAAGTCAACATTAATGCCGTAGAGTTGGAGGGGGTCCAGTCTGAAGATGACATGTTGTTCCTCCAATTTGAGGGTGGTCTCAGCCGGCAGAGCACGAGACTGCGGACAGATGTGTCAGCAAGGGAATGGGCTGGGGAATTGAAATGGGTGGCCACCAGGAGATCCACGTTATTGCAGTGGACAGAGCTGAGGTGCTGGGCGAAGCGACCTCCCCAACGTAGAGGAGACCACAGCGAGAGCACTGGATGCAGTCGGCGGCTCCCCCTTATCCACAAGCGAGGTGTTGGTTCACTAGGAAAGGCTGTTTGGGGCCCAGAATGGCAGTGAGGGAGGGTGTGGGCGCAGATCTGGCATGGTGGGGCGGGGTGGTGGTGGGGTGGGGCTGGTAGGTCCCGAGGGGTGGGAGGGAGTGGACAAGGGCTGTATGCCTACATTTAAAAAAAAACCCTGCCTTCTGAATTTCATCTCCCCTGCTGTGGCGGAGAATGTGCCCCCGCCCCCGGATTCTCGCCTTCATTGGCTTACTAAACCTGGAAAAGGTTCTTGGAGAGAAACAAGGTTTCCAGGCACTGTGGATTAACATGGAAACTCTGGAGAGGGGGCAGAGGAGATTGACCAGAATGCGACCTGGGCTGGGAAATAAGTCTCAGGAGGCAAGGTTAGCAGAGCTGGGACTTTTCTCTCTGGAGCATAGAAGGATGAGAGGAGACTTGACAGAGGTTGACAAGATTCTGAGAGGCAGAGACACCAGAGGACGTCTGTACAAAGTGGAGGGAGGGAAGTTTAGGAGTAAGTTGTTTTTACACAGAGTTGTGGGGGCCTGGAATACCTCGCTGGGGGTGGTGGTGGAGGCTGGAACATTTAAGAGAGTCTTCAATGACCCCACGGATGGAATTCTGACAAATGAAGGGTTACGGGGTAGAGAGGTTTAGTCGGAGTGTATGAGTGGGCACAACATTGAGGGTTGAAGGACCTGCACTGTGCTGCAATGCTATAACCATGCACACTTGTTTCCAGGTGGAAGTAGTGAGTGGGAGGGTGTGAGGGGGACACAGGGTTGATGGGGTGGGGGGGGGGAGAGAGGAGGGCGTTGAGGGAACATACTCACTGGGGCAGGTTTGTTTGGTATTGCACTCCTGATGGTTCTCCTGAGGCCCGTAGCACTGGCCGCCGCACGAGGGGGCAGGCTGGGAGCAGGTGCGCTGCCTCCTCTGTTGGCCCACACCACAGGTGACCGAGCAGGGGTCCCATGGGCCCCAGCTGCTCCAGCCGCCGTCCTCTGAAACGCAAAACAGGGGAAGGGGGTGTCAAGTGGCGGGCACGAGACATAGGAAAGAGGTTGTTCACCCCATCGAGGCTGCCCCGCCATCTGATCTGTTCTCCCATGGCCCAGCCTTTCCTCCCTGTAACTTTCAATGCCCTGGCCTCCACGACTGCCCATGGCCACAGATTCTATAGATTCACTGCCCTCCGGCTGAAGAAATTCCTCCACAACTCTGTTCTAAGTGGACGCCCTTCAATCCTGAGGTTGTCCTGAACTCTCCCAACACGGGGGAAACAACATTTCTACGTCAACTCTGTCCACGCCTTTCAACGTTCAAAATGTTTCAACAAGACCCCCTCACCCCCTAATTCACCTAAATTCCAACTGGTCAAACTCTCCCGTATGATAACCCTTTCATTCCCAGAGTGAACCTTCACTGAACCCTCTCTAACATCCACACATCCTTTCTCCTACGAGGAGCCCAAAACTGCTCACAATTCCCCCGTGAGTCCTCACCAGAGCCTCATAAACCCTCAACGACACATCCTTGCTCTTGTACCCGATTCCTCCTGAAATGATCATATTCGCCTTCTTTACCCCCGACTCCACCTGCGAGTCGACCTTCAGGCCGTCCTGCATGAGGACTCCCAGCTTCCTTGGCATCTGGGGATTTGCAGTTTTCTTCCCCTTTAGAAAATCGTCTGCCCATTTAGTTCATCTACCGACATGCATGAGAGAAAGCTCTTGCCTCATCTGTCCTCTCCCCTCCACTCCCCTCAGTTTGACATCCTTCCCTACCCTCTCCCAACACCTTCCCCCCTCACCCTTCCTCAAGTGTTCACTCTCCATTCCCCTGCTTTCTGTCTCCCTCCCCGACACAGAGCCTCCGCACCGTCCTGTCACTCACTCCCGGGGTCAGAAATAGAGTGAAGCTCCCTCCACACCATCCCGTCACACACTCCCCAGAGTCAGACACAGAGTGAAGCTCCCTCTGCACAGTGTCATCACACACTCCTGGGGTCAGACACAGAGTGAAGCTCCCTCCGCACCATCCCGTCACACACCTCTGGGGTCAGGCATGGAGTGAAGCTCCCTCCACACTGTCCTGTCACACCCAATTAAGAAAGTATTTTGCCAGTTCATTTTTTCTACCAAAGTGCATGACTGTACACTTTCCAATGTTATGTTCCATTTCCATTAGGAGGCACTGCCCTCCCCCATCATCTCCCATTCTGCCTGACATCCTGTTCTCACGTTGACAGCAGGGGTGTTCGACACAGGGCTTGGCCTGGAGTGATTCCATCCTTAGGCAACGTCCGCGGCCAAGGCAGAACCGACGGCGCTGTTGTACACCTTCCCGGCAGCTCACAGAGCAGGAAGACCAGTCCGTCCACTCGCTCCAGACCGAGACTGTCCTGCGATGTGGAGCAAAGGGCAAGAGGTGGGTTTGTGTGAAGCTGAGAGAGCGTGTCTGCATCTGTCTGCAGGAGTGGTGGGCACGTATTCTGGACGGGGGCTGAATGTAGTGGCTATAAAGACCCTCCCAGAGTCATTAAGTCAATCAGCGATCACACTGGACCAACAAAACACACTCCCCAGGCTCAGACACAGAGTGAAGCTCCCTCCCCACCTTCCCATCACCCATTCCCAGGCTTGGACACAGTGCGAAGCTCCCTCCATACTGTCCCATCACACACTCCCCAGGGTCAGACACAGAGAGAAGTTCCCTCCACACCACCCCATCACACCCTTCCCAGGGTCAGACTCAGAGAGAAGCTCCCTCCACATCGTCCCATCACACCCTCCTGGGTCGGACAGTGTGAAGCTCCCTCCGTACCGTCCCATCACACATTCCCGGGGTCAGACACAGAGTGAAGCTCCCTCCACACCATCCCATCACACACTCCCGGGGTCAGATGCAGAGTGAAGCTTCCTCCGCACCATCCCATCACACACTCCAGGGGTCAGACACAGAGTGAAGCTCCCTCCGCACTGTCCCATCACACACTCCCTGGGGTTAGACACAGAGTGAAGCTGCCTCCACACCATCCCATCACACACCTGGGAGATAATATATGGGAATGGTTCTCCTGACACTCACCGGCACAGTGTTGATATTCCGTTAATCTCCCTCTGGAAGCAGTATTTGGGATTCAGGCAACAATCCTCCTCGGTGATGTTGTCCCCAAGGAAGTCAGTGCAGGAGAAAGTCTTGTCATCCATTGCAGTGTAGCAGAATACGTTGGCCATGTCTTGCACAGAACAGGATGTTAGACAAGACCTTTGTGCCATTTCCCCGGCCACAGTCTGTCTGCCGGTCTCCCACTCAGATCCAACCAGCCCCCATCTGTCTGCTGGACCCCCCCCTCCAATCCCACTGCCTCCATTCATCTGCCAGACCCCCCCTCTGATCCCATCTGCTCCCTCCCAACTCTCCCAGCACAGCTCCCTCATGAACTCCTCCCTTCCAGCATGGAGCTCCCTCACAAATATTTCCTCTCCTGTGGAGCTCCCTCACACAAACACGGAACTTCCTCACCAACACAGAGCTCCCTCACACCAACCCAGAGCTCCCTTATCCCAGCACAGATCTCCCTCACTCCAGCACAGGGCTCCTTCACACCAGCACAGATCTCCCTCACTCCAGCACAGGGCTCCCTCACACCAGCACAGAGCTCCCTCATCCCAGCACAGCTTCCTCACCTCCCTTCCCCAGCATAGAGCTCCCTCACCCCAGCACAAGCTCTCATCACAGCACAAAGCTCCCTCTCTGCTCCTCCCCAGCATAGAGCTCCCTCAAAATCCCCTCCCACAGCACAGCTCCCTCACTCCACCACAGAGCTCCCTCACCCCCCTCCACTGAAGGGCGAACTTCCCCCAGAGGCAGGGCAGACCCTAAGATACCCTGGTGCTGGTGTCTGGGGGGTGGGGATTGTGCCTGACCCTCCAGAGGGGAAGGGGGAGTGGGAAAGAACAGCCCCCATCCCCGTTGGTGAGGTCCCACGCCTCGGGCCTGTAAACCAGGCTGGAGGGGAAGCCACCACCCCATCCCGGCGCTGTGGGACTTACCAGTGGGGACACAGAACAGGCTAACCACCAAGAGCAGACGGAGGGGAGGGGGTGGCACCTGGAATCGGCCAGCCATGCTGAAGGTGGAGAGGGGGGTTGTTGGAAGGGATCTGCCTGTCCTCGGGACGTCCTGCCAACTGGAAGTTCCTGCTGCCTGAGGACGAGCTGCCGCTGACCTTGGCGTGGGGGTCCCTTGCACAATGTTTGTTCCCTTATCTGGCCGGTGTGGGTGGGGCAGCAACTTTCAGAGAAGGCCCTATCCCCACCTCCTTCCCAGCACCACTGAGCGCATCCGGGACCACCCTGGAGTATTTCTTCACTCTGAGGCCCCTACCCTCCTAGGGTCTCCCCTTCATTGTGGGGGGCAGGGGGCTCTCATCACCCCTGACCTCTCTGTCCCCACCCACCCTTCTTGGACCTCTCCACACCCCAGGGACCTCTCCACATCCCTCCCGGATCCCTTCCCACCATCCCCCCTGGGTTCTTCTCCACACCTCCCTGGACCCTTAACCACCCACCCAAACCTCTTCCCCATCCCCTCCTCCCCTGGACCCTTCCTCATCACCCCTGGACCTAAGCCCATGCCCCAGATCTCTTACCCCCTCTCCAGTCCCCTTCCCACACCCGCCCCGGACTGGTTCCCAATCATCCAAATCCTTTTCCACCCCTGAACCGCTCCCCAACCCCCCCAGACCATTCCCCACTGACACAACTGCGGGAGGAGGGGGCCAGATGGGCAGAGGCACTCTCACCGGTCTTCGTTGGCAAAGAACCACCTGGATCGGTGCCCTTCGGAGTAGGGGGTTTGGCGGCTCCCCAATCCCGCCCAGACCCCCGGCTCTGCAGCCCACCTACACCCTTGGCTCCTAGCCCCCTCCCACTGTGCCCAAACCAGACCCCTGCTTCTTTTTCCCCCCACCCAATACCCCCATCATCCATCCCTGGCTCCCTGTGGGACAGATAATCCTTGAGGGGGGGTGGTTGACGGAACGGGCGAGAATGAGAGCATTTCCTGGGGTGCGGAAGGGTAGGATGAGCTGGGTCAGGTCAAGTCATCTGATTGTACAAGTCCAGCCTGATGAAACAGCATTCTCTGGTCCTCGGTGCAAAACACACAGCCATAACACACATATACATACGCAGGACAAATATTCATTGATTCAAATATTGTTTTATCAATACGAGAGTCTTGTGGGGGGGGGGGGGGGGTTTATGTGAGCAGTTCCTTTGATCGTTCAGCCTGTGGGAAGAAGTTGTCCCTCAGCCTGGTGGTGCTGGCTCTAATCATCCTAGATCTCTTCCCAACGGGAGCAGCTGAAAGACACTGTGTGCAAGGGTGGAAGGAGTCCTCAATGATTTTGCCTGTCCTGTTCAAACAATGATCCCAGTAAATCACGTCGATGAGGATAGAGGGAGACTCTAGTGATCCTCTCTGCCACTCTTAAAGTCCTGTGGATGGATCTCCAACCCGTTTCTCTGCAGCGACCTTGCCACACCGCGATGCAGCCAGCCAGGGCCCTCTCGATAGAGCTCCTGTAGAAGGTTGATGTAACGGTAGCCACTTCAGTCCTCTCAGGAAGTGCAGTCATATTGCGCCTTCCTGACAAGTGAACATCTATGATAGGTCACTGGTTAAGTGAACTCAAAGGAACTTTGGGCTCTCCACTCCAGAGTGGTTGACATGTAGAGGAGGGTGATCATTCCTGGTCCTCCTGATGTCCACGATCATCCCCATCGTCTTGTCCATGTTGAGACAGGTTGTAAAGGCCTCTCCCCCCGTCCTCCTCAGTGCCTGATCGTTTACCGTGTACATCCTTTCTTGGTTTGTCCTTCCAAAATGCAACTTGTCTGCATTAAACTCCGTTCCCAGAACTTCTTCTGAACCCTTTCCAACGTTGGCACATCCTCCCTTCAACGAGGAGCCCAAAATTGGTCACAATACTCCACGTGAGGCCTTATAAAACCTCAACATCACATCTCTGCTCTTGGATTCAATTCCTCTCGAAATGAACACGTTGGCTTTCTTCATCACCTGCAGGACAAGTATTTCATCGATACCAATAAATATTGTTTCGTGAATACGAGCATCTCGGATGGTTAGTGAGAGCAATTCCTTTGGTTGTTCAGTGTTCTCACTGCCCCGTGGGATGGGAAATGTCGAGGTTTTACAAGGCCCCGGTGAGACCTCATGTGGAGTATTGTGACCAGTTTTGGGCTCCTCATTAACGTGCTGACGTTGGAGAGGAGGTTCACTCCAGGAATGAAAGGGTAATCATACGAGGAGCGTTTGACCTGTACTCATTGGAATTTAGGAGAATGGGGGAGGGGGGGATCTCGTTGAAATTTTTTTTGGACATTGAATGGCACGGACAGAGTAGGCGTAGAAAGGTGGGACTTCAGGATTGAAGGGCACCCGTGTAAAACAGAGACATGGAGGGATTTCTTCAGCCGGGGGCAGGACAAATCTGTGGAATTCGTGGCCACGGGCGGTTGTGGAGGCTGGGCCATCGGACGTACTTCAGGCAGAGGCTCTCGATGAGCTCAGGCATTGAAGGTTACAGGGCAGTGGGGCTCGTGAGTGAACAGCAGGCTAAATGGCCTATTTCTGGTGGGAGAGCTGGTTCCGATCTAATGAGCCCCCTCCCACCCCACCCTCCCCCAAGCCCCCAGCACTGAGCTTGCCCCTTTCCACCAATGGTCAAGAAGAACTAGGCCTCCGCAGTTCACTGTCTGCCTCCTCCAGCTGTGTTTAATCATCGTGTTTGCTTCCAAAGTCCGGAAGAACGATTTGCCAGGAATCGCGGATTGCTCTGTGCCAAGTTCAGTGGGTCTAATGGCCGGTGGGGAGAGGGGGGTGGGAGAAGTAATGGGATGAGCCTGTCTCCCAAGGAGAGGGGGAAGGAAGGAGGAAGAGTGGAGAAGTCACGGAACAAGCCCACGTATCCTGGGGAGAGGGGGAACGTGGATGGAGGGAAGGAGAGGGGGGAGATACAGAGAGAGGGAGGGGGTGAGTTGTCTCTCACAGAGTGGAAGGAGAGAGGGAGAGGGAAGTCATGGTACAAGCCCATGTCTCCTAGAGAGAGGGGAAATGTGGAGGGAGGAAGGGAAGGAGAATGGGGAGATACAGAGAGAGGGTAGGGGAAGTCATGGGATGAGTCTGTCTCCCACGGAGAGGGGGAAGGAGGGAGGGAGAAAGAATGGAGAAGTCACAGAATAGGCCCATGCCTCCTGGGAAGGGGGGAACATGAAGGGAGGGTGGGAGAAGGTCCAGGGCACACAGAACCTGTTGGACGTCCACCCAGTCTCGCAGCCAACCCTCCCCCTCCAACTCCCGTCACCTTCTCCCCCATGGACCCCTCTGCTCCATCCACCTGCCTTTCCCCAGCAAGAGTGCGAACTCCCCCCACTCCCACTCTTCCCCCGGGTTCTACCACCGATTTCCAGCTTCACTCATCAGTGGGGAATAATCTTCACCCCACCTTCCCCCTTTCCCGGAGGGACAGGACCTTCGGGCCTGCACACGGGAGTGGGAGCAGGGCTCGGATGGGGCAACGAGCCGCTCTGGTGGGTCTGTGGGGGGGGGGAGCTGAGACAACATCAGACAGCATCCTCTTACTGGCCTCCCCCTCCCCCTGGGGTCCATCTTCTCCCTTCAAGGTGTTCCTCTGCTCGACTGCAGTCTCTCATTTCTCGCCGCTCCCCTCATCCTGCTCCTGCTTCTCCGCCTTGTCCGTGGCTCTCCCTCCTGTGTCCCTGCATCTGTTCTGCTGCCTGTTTCCTTCCCTTCCTCTCCCTCCATCAACCTTCCACCCCAGTCCCCTCACCAACCCTCTCTCCCCCATTTCCCCCTCTCCCTCTCTCTCCCACCCACCGCACCCCTTGCACCACTCACCATGCTTGCCATCCCTCTCTCTTCTCTCCCCCTCTCCCTCCCCTCTTTCTCTCTTTCCTATCTCCCTTCAGCCCCTGACTCCCCCTCTCTCGTCTCTCACACTCTCTCCCTCCCTCTTCCCGTCTCTCTCTCCCCATCTCTCTCCTATCAGTCGTTTCTTCCTTTGTCTCTTTCTTTACCATTCCCCATATCTCTCTCTCCCCCACTCATTTCTCTCTCCGTCTCTCTCCCTTCCTCTCACCCTTATCCCCATTTCTCTCTCGTCTCTCCATTTCTCTCCCTTTTTCTTTTCCTCTCTCTTTGCATCCCCCCTCTCTATCTCGTCTCTCCCTCTTTCCAATCACCCATCTCTCCCCCTCCCCATCTCTCTGTCTCACGTTATCTCTCTGTCTTTCCCTTTCTCTTTGTCTCTCTCTCTCTGTCTATCTGTCTCTCTCTCTCTCCCTCTCCCCGTCTCTCGCCCCCCCCCACCTCAGGCCCCGGATTCGGCAGAGCACCCCCCGCCCAGGGCAGATCGGTATTCCTGAAGCTGGGAGACGCCATGCAGGTGGACAAGTGCCGCGGCCACCACCAGAACGTGGAAGATCTGGTGGGAGTGGAACTGCGGAAGAGAGCACATGGTTAGTGGGGAGGGGTTGGGGGAGAGGTCCGACGCAGCGCGCAGTCCCATTGAACGCAGGCTGGGGGACTGCACTGGAGCACGGGATTACAAACATCAGGGATAAAACAGGAGAGTCTGCAGACATTGGCTGAAGTGAAAACACGATACCGGAGAAACTCAGCAGGTTGAACCATGTACTTTATATCATAAAGATAAAGATACATCACCAACATTTCAGGCTTGAGCCTCTCGTCAAGGGACAAGCAAAATGTCGACAGGCGCCCGAACAAAATGGTGGGGTGAGGGCCATGGTCCCACAGGCAGGAGGTTATAGGTGGATCAGGGAGGGAGCAAACAGGGGGTGAGGGGGGGAACGGCTCTGTGGAGAGGGAACGGGGTGGAGAGCTGGAGAATGGGGAAGGTAGCAGGCCAGCAGGAACCGGAGACGTTAACACCGCCCAGTTGGGGAGGGCCCGGATGGAAAAATCAACCGTTGCTCCTCCACTCCCCTCTTCCTACTCCCGCCGTCTCTGCTTCTCTGCCTTCTCTGTGGCTCTCCCTCTGTTCTCTCCGCAGTTCCTTTGGTTGTCCCAGCGTCCACTTTCTCCCTCAGTTCCGCTGCCTGTCTCCTTCCTTCCTCTCTCCCACCGTCAACCTTCCACCCAGTCCCCTCACCAACCCTCTCTCCCCCATTTCCCTCTCTCTCACCCACTTACCATGCTCGCCATCCCTCTCTCTTTTCTCCCCCCTCTCCTCTGTCTTTTCCTCCCTCTCTCTCCTTCCTATCTCCCTTTGGCCCACAACTCCCCCCCTCTCTTGTCACTCCTACTCTCTCTCTCCCACTTCCTGTCTCACTGGGTGGTAATTTTGTCCGGACCCCTGCTGAGATTTCGCTCATATCCTTGATGAAAGGCTCAGGCCCAAAACATAAGTGAGGTGTAGAACTGTAGAACACTACAGCACAGAAACATGCCCCTTCGGCCCTTCTAGTTCATGCCAAATTATTCCTCTGCCTCATCCCACTGGCCTGCACCCAGTCCATATCCCTCCCATCCATGTATCCATCCAAATTCTTCTTAAATGTTAAAACTGACCCTGCATTCACCTCCTCAGTTCATTCCACACCCCCTCACTGCTCTCTGTGAAGTTCCCCCTAAATTTTTCCCCTTTCACTCTTAACCTCTGGTTTGTATCTCACTGACCCTCAGTGGGAAAATCCGACCTACATTTACTCTGTCTATCTCCCACATAATTTTAAACACCTTGATCAAATCTCCCCTCACTCCTCTCCTCTAAAGGAAGTCTGAACCTGTTTAGCCTTTCCCTGGCTCTTTGTATAAAAGGGGGAGATGAGTCACATACAGGAGGGAGATTGAAAGCTCGGCCGGATGGAGCACCAATAATAGCCTCACACTCAATGTTTCCAAAACCAAGGAGCTGATTGTTGGCTTTAGGAAGGGAAAACCAGAGGTGCACGATCCAGTGATCACTGGGAGATCAGAGGTGCAGAGAGTGAGCAAATGTAAGTTCTTGGGAGTCACGATCTCGAAGGGTCTTTCCTGGACCCAACACACCAATGGCATCATGAAGAAAGCCCGTTAGCGCCTCTACTTCCTCAGCGGTTTATGGAGGTTTGGTTCGACACTGGAAACCCTGGCGAATTTCTACAGAGGTGCAGTGGAAAGTGTGCTGGTACAGGAACACCAAAACCCCTGAGCGTAAAACCCTGCAAAAGGTAGTGGACATGGCCCAGGAACATCACAAGGAAAACCCTCCACCCACTATCGAAAACATCTACGGGGAACGCTGCCATCAGAGAACAGCAGCGATCATCAAGGATCCACAGCACCCAGCACATGCTCTGTCCTCGCTGCTGCCATCAGGAAAGAGGACTGGGGGCTACAAGACTCGCACCCACCAGGTTCAGGAACAGCTGCTCCCCCTCCACCATCAGACTCCTCAACGACAAACTCAATCAGGGACTCATTTAAGGAGTCTGACTTGTACACTTTATTGATTTTTTACTCTGTAGTGCACAGTCAGTTTGTTTACATTTCTTTATTTGTTTAAGTCAAACTTATTGTCATTCTGATTGCACAAGTCCAACCTGATGAAACAGCGTTCTCTGGTCCTTGGTGCAAAACATGCAGACACACACCCAGATATAACATGTACAGATAAACAATACATACGCAGGGCAAGTATTCATCGATACAAATAAATACTGTTTCGTGGATATGAGTGTCTCGGAGGGTCTGTGCGAGCAGTTCCTTTGGTTGTTCAGTGCTCTCATTGCTTGAGGGAAGAAGCTGCTTCTCAGCTTGGTGGCACTGGCTTTGATCTGCTGGATCTCTTCCCCTGACGGGAGTAGCTGAAATAGGCTGTATGTGGGTGGAAGGAGGGTCCTCGACGATTTTACCCACCCTCTTCAGACGACAATACTGGTAGATCATGTTGATGGGAGGGGGAGAGAGACCTCTCTGCTGCTCTTATGGTCCTATGGATGGACCTCCAATCCGTTTCTCTGCAGCGACTGTACCCACACTGCAATGCAGCTGGCCAAGGCGCTCTCGATAGAGCTCCTGTAGAAGGTCGACGTGACGGTGGCCACTTCAGTCTTCTCAGCAAGTGCAGTCACGGTTGTGCCTTCCTGACCAGTGAGGAGATGCTGTGTGTTCACGATAGGTCACTGGTTACGTGAACTCAAGGAACGTGGGGCTCTCCACTCTCTCCCCTACAGAGTGGTTTTTTTAAATTTTTTATTTTTCACACCATAAACCACATTAACCATGATACATACTTTTTCCTTTTCAAATATATACAGTGCCATTTTCTCCCCCCCCCCTCCCTCCTCCCATCCCACCCTCCCTACCTCCCCCCTCTCATCCATTTAAAGTACAAAATCTAGGATACATTAAACCAGTCAAACAATGTTGTCATTCAATAAAAATAAACAAGAAATTCCACTGAGTCAATTCTTTTCATTTCCTTCTCCTTTCGTTAATTTAGGTAGTGAATGTCCCCGGTAGGCTTTCGCTATTGTGTTTCATGTAAGGCTCCCATATTTGTTCAAATATTTCAATATTATTTCTTAAACTATATGTTATTTTTTCTAATGCAATACATTTATTCATTTCTATATACCATTGTTGTATTTTCAAATTATCTTCCGATTTCCAGGTTGACATAATACATTTTTTTGCTACAGCTAGAGCTATCTTAACAAATCTTTTTTGTGCATCCTCCAAATCAATTCCAAATTCTTTGTTTTTTATGTTACTTAGGAGGAAGATCTCTGGATTCCTTGGTATATTGTTTTCTGTAATTTTATTTAATATTTGGTTTAGATCTTCCCAAAATTTTTCTACTTTCTCACATGTCCAGATTGCATGAATTGTTGTTCCCATTTCTTTTTTACATCGAAAACATCTATCAGATACTGTTGGGTCCCATTTATTTAACTTTTGAGGTGTAATGTATAGCCTGTGTATCCAGTTATATTGTATCATACGTAACCTCGTATTTATTGTATTTCTCATCGTTCCAGAACATAACTTCTCCCATGTTTCCTTTTTTATCTTTATATTTAAATCTTGTTCCCATTTTTGTTTAGTTTTACCATTTGTTTCCTCATTTTCCTTTTCTTGCAGTTTAATATACATATTTGTTATAAATCTTTTGATTATCATTGTATCTGTAATCACATATTCAAAGTTACTTCCCTCTGGCAAACTCAGACTGCTTCCCAATTTGTCCTTCAAGTAGGATCTCAATTAGTAATATGCCAGCACTGTATCTTGAGTTATATTGTATTTATCTTTCATTTGTTCAAAGGATAATAATCTATTTCCTGAAAAACAATTTTCTATTCTTTTGATCCCTTTTTTCTCCCATTCTCTAAAGGAAAGGTTATCTATTGTAAAAGGGAGTAACTTGTTTTGCGTCAATATTAGTTTTGGTAATTGATAATTTGTTTTATTTCTTTCTACATGAATCTTCTTCCAAATATTGAGTAGATGATGTAATACTGGAGAACTTCGATATTGTACCAATTTTTTATCCCATTTATATAATATGTGTTCAGGTATCTTTTCCCCTATTTTATCTAATTCTAATCTCGTCCAATCTGGCTTTTCCCTTGTTTGATAAAAATCTGATAGGTATCTTAATTGTGCGGCTCTATAATAAATTTTAAAGTTTGGCAGTTGTAAGCCCCCTTGTTTATATCATTCTGTTAATTTATCTAGTGCTATCCTCGGTTTCCCCCCTTTCCACAAAAATTTCCTTATTATTTTCTTTAACGCCTTGAAGAATTTCTCTGTCAGGTGTACTGGCAATGCCTGATATAGGTATAATATCCTTGGAAAAATGTTCATTTTAATACAGTTTATCCTTCCTATTAGTGTTAGTGGTAAATCTTTCCAATGCTCTAAATCGTCCTGTAATTTTTTCATTAGTGGATAATAATTGAGTTTATATAGTTGGCCGAGGTTTTTATTTATTTGTATACCTAGGTATCTTATTGCTTGCACTTGCCATCTGAATGGTCATTCCTTCTTAAATTTTGAGAAATCCACATTATTCATAGGCATTGCTTCACTTTTATTTACGTTAATCTTGTAACCCGACACTTCTCCATATTCCTTCAATTTCTTATATAATTCTTTTATTGATAGTTCTGGTTCTGTTAAGTATACTATAACATCATCCGCAAATAAACTGATTTTATATTCCTTGTCTTTTATTTTTATCTCTTTTATATTATTTTCTGTACTTATCAATTCTGCTAGTGGTTCTATAGCTAACGCGAACAATAAAGGTGATAGTGGGCATCCCTGCCGTGTTGACCTGCTTAAGTTAAATTGCTTTGATACATATCCATTTACTGTCACTTTCGCCAATGGTCCCTTATATAATGCATCGAGACCACGCTGCTGAAGATCCAGCTGCGCTGGGTGGGTCACGTTTCCAGAATGGAGGACCATCGCCTTCCCAAGATCGTGTTATATGGCGAGCTCTCCACTGGCCACCGTGACAGAGGTGCACCAAAGAAAAGGTACAAGGACTGCCTAAAGAAATCTCTTGGTGCCTGCCACATTGACCACCGCCAGTGGGCTGATATTGCCTCAAACCGTGCATCTTGGCGCCTCACAGTTTGGCGGGCAGCAACCTCCTTTGAAGAAGATCGCAGAGCCCACCTCACTGACAAAAGGCAAAGGAGGAAAAACCCAACACCCAACCCCAACCAACCAATTTTCCCCTGCAGCCGCTGCAACAGTGTCTGCCTGTCCCGCATCGGACTTGTCAGCCACAAACGAGCCTGCAGCTGACGTGGACTTTTACCCCCTCCATAAATCTTCGTCCGCGAAGCCAAGCCAAAGAAGAATCCAATTAATAAACTTCTCTGGTAAACTGAATTTTTGCAATACTTTGAATAAATAATTCCATTCTACTCTGTCAAAGGCCTTCTCTGTGTCTAAAGCAACTGCTACTGTTGGCACTTTACTCCCTTCTACTGCATGAATTAAGTTAATAAATTTACAAATATTGTCTGTTGTGCGTCTTTTTTTAATAAATCCAGTTTGGTCTAGATTTACCATTTTCGGTACATACTCTGCTAATCTGTTTGCTAATAGTTTAGCTATTATCTTATAATCTGCGTTAAGTAAAGATATTGGTCTATATGATGCTGGTGTGAGTGGATCTTTCCCTTGCTTTAGTATTACTGTAATTATTGCTGTTTTACATGAATCTGGTAAGCTTTGTGTTTTATCAATCTGGTTGATTACTTCCAGGAGGGGAGGAATTAATAAATCTTTAAATGTTTTATAGAATTCTATTGGGAATCCATCCTCTCCTGGTGTCTTATTATTTGGTAATTTTTTTTATTATCTCTTGTATTTCTACTATTCCAAATGTTTCTGTTAATTTATTTTGTTCCTCTATTTGTAGTTTTGGTAGTTCAATTTTAGTTAGAAATTCATCTATTTTCCCTTCTTTCCCTTCGTTTTCAGTTTGGTATAATTGTTCATAGAATTCTCTAAAGTTTTCCTTGATCTCCTTTGGATTATATGTGATTTGTTTGTCTTTTTTCCTTGATGCCAATACCATTTTCTTAGCTTGTTCTGTCTTAAGCTGCCATGCTAGGATTTTGTGCTTTTTTTCCTAGTAATTTCTGTTTTGTCTTCATTATATTCTTCTTCACCTTATATGTTTGTAGTGTTTCATATTTAATTTTTTTATCTGCCAATTCTCTTCTTTTAGTTGTATCTTCCTTCAATGCTAATTCTTTTTCTATATTTACTATTTCCCTTTCCAACTGCTGTTTCCTGATTATAGTCCTTCTTCATCTTGGTTACATAACTTATTATTTGCCCTCTAATGAACGCTTTCATTGCATCCCATAGTATAAACTTATCTTTCACTGATTCCGTGTTTATTTCAAAATACATTTTAATTTGTCTTTCAATGAATTCTCTAAAATCCTGCCTTTTGAGTAACATGAAGTTTAATCTCCATCTATACATTCTTGGAGGGATGTCCTCTAACTTTATTGTCAATATTAAGGGTGAATGGTCCGATAATATTCTAGCTTTATATTCTGTTTTTCTTACTCTATCTTGCATACGAGCTGATAACAAAAATAGGTCTATTCTTGAGTATGTTTTATGTCTACCCGAGTAATATGAATATTCCTTTTCCTTTGGGTGTTGTTTCCTCCATATATCCAAAAGTTGCATTTCTTCCATCGATTTAATTATAAATTTGGTTACTTTGTTCTTTCTGTTAATTTTTTTCCCAGTTTTGTCCATATTTGAATCCAAATTCAGGTTGAAATCCCCTCCTATTAATATGTTCCCTTGCGTATCTGCTATCTTCAAAAAAATATCTTGCATAAACTTTTGATCTTCTTCGTTAGGTGAATATACATTGAGTAGATTCCAAAACTCCGAATATATCTGACATTTTATCATTACATATCTCCCTGCTGGATCTATTATTTCCTCTTCTATTTTAATTGGCACATTTTTACTAATTAATATAGCTACCCCTCTTGCTTTTGAATTATACGACGCTGCTGTTACGTGTCCTACCCAATCTCTCTTTAATTTCTTGTGCTCCAATTCAGTTAAATGTGTTTCTTGCACAAATGCTATATCAATTTTTTCTTTTTTCAGTAAATTTAGCAGTTTCTTCCTTTTAATTTGGTTATGTATTCCGTTAATATTTAAAGTCATATAGTTCAGCGTAGCCATTTTATACTTTGTTTATCTTCCCTTTCCGTTTCTCCTTCATTACCTTTCCTTCTTATCCATTTCTGCTTTCTTGTTTTGAACACTTTATAAGACAACATTTCTAAAACATCAAACATTTTCCTTATTCTCCTATTTAAAACTTCTTTAACCCCAATTTCCCCTCCCCCTCCTGAGTTGTCCTTTATCCCTTGTCGGACAACCACATCTCCCCTCTCCATTTGGATTTGCAAATTCACTCGCAAACGTCAGCTGATTTTGCAGTGACCGTAACTCCTCCCCACCCAGCCCCCGCCAGAAAAGATTTCAATTTTCATATGTAACAAAGGTCACTCTTTTAATTCCCTCCTTATTCCCTCTATTCCATTTCCCTCCCTTATGAATTCTTGTCTATACTCTATATATTTTCCTCTAAATACGGATACATTCATGTATGCACACTATATATATATATATATATATATATATATATATATACACACATATACCCCTTTACACACATACATATAGATCGTGGTCATTTTTACTCTTATTACATGTCTTCATCTCTCTGCTTGTTTTGTAGTTGTTCTGCAAATTTCCTTGCTTCCTCTGGATCCGAGAATAGTCTGTTTTGTTGCCCTGGAATAATTATTTTAAGTACCGCTGGGTACCTTAACATAAATTTATATCCTTTTTTCCATAAGATCGTTTTCGCTGTATTGAACTCCTTCCTCTTCTTCAGGAGTTCAAAACTTATGTCTGGATAGAAAAAAAATTTTTGACCTTTATATTCCAGTGGCTTTTTGTCCTCTCTTACTTTCTTCATTGCTTTCTCCAATATATTTTCTCTTGTTGTATATCTTAAGAATTTTACTAAAATGGATCTTGGTTTTTGCTGCGGTTGTGGTTTCAGGGCTAAAGTTCTATGTGCCCTCTCTATTTCCATTTCTTCCTGTAATTCTGGTCTTCCCAGGACCATGGGGATCCAATCTTTTATAAATTCTCTCATATTCTTGCCTTCTTCATCTTCCTTAAGGCCCACTATCTTTATATTATTTCTTCTATTATAGTTTTCTATCATATCTATCTTCTTAGCTAACAGCTCCTGTGCTTCTTTAGCTTTTTTATTAGATTTTTCTAATTTCTCTTTTAAGTCTTTTACTTCCATATCTGCAAATGTTTCTTGTTTTTCCATATTTTCCACTCTTTTTGCAAATTCTAATATGGCCACTTCCATTTTATTCATTCTTTCTTCTGCGTTCTTAATTCTTCTTTTTATCTCATCAAATTCTTGTAATTGCCATTCTTTCACTGATTCCATATATTCTTTAAAAAAAGATACATCCATTGTCTTGCCTTTCTCTTCTTCTTCCACTTCTTTCTGTTCTTCTTCTTCTTCTTCCTCTGGATTGACCATCTGTTGTTTCCTTGTTTTATTTTTATCCTCTTCTTTCTTGTTGTCGTTATTGTCTGTGTTCTGAACCTGCTGCTGTGCTGCAGGTGTCTCTCTCAGCTGTGGAGATCGACTCCGCAGCTGTTCCCCCCTCCCGTCAGTGTGTTTTTTTTCATGCGCATCGCGCATGCGCGGTTGCGCACTTTTACTTTTCTCTGCGAGCCATTTTTTAGTCCCGAGCCCAGGACCTCCACTGACCTGTGGGAGCGGGCCTCTCTCTCCGTGGCGGGCCTCTTCGGACGGGTAAGGCCTTCACCTTCTTCTTCCGACGTCTTTCCTTCTTCTTTTCTTCCCGTTGTTTTTGGTTTTTCTTTCTTCGCTGCCATTGTCTTCACACTTTTACTTTCACTTTGTTTTGGTTTTTAAGTTTGTGCCTTTGTTTTTTCTCTATCTTTTTTTAACTTTTCTGGAGAGGGCTGGAGTTCCCTGACCGGCCACTACTCCATCACGTGACTCCCCCCCTACAGAATGGTTGATTTAAAATTACACCAAAATGCTGGAGGAGCTTAGCTGGTCTTTTCAGAGTCCGTAAGAGACAAAGATATCTCACCGACATTTCATGCCTGAGGCCTTCTTCAAGCAGAATGAGCCAGAGAAGAAGGAATCCAGACCAACAAAAGGTCTTAATTGGATGACAAAGGACAAGGTAAGAATCAGGATCAGGAGCAGGAGCAGGAGCAGGATCAGATAGGCCAGAGAAAATCTCAGAATTCAGTCAGTGCTACTTGGGGGAGGAATCCAGACCAACAAAAGGTCTTAATTAGATATGACAAGGGATGAGGTAAGAATCAGGATCAGGATCAAGAGCAGGAGCAGAAGCAGAATCAGAATGAGGAGCAGGATCAGGATCGGAATGAGAATCAAAATCAGGATGAGAATCAAATCAGGATCAGGATCAGAATGAAAATCAAATCATGATCAGAAACAGGATCAGAATCAGGATGAGGATCAGAATCAGGAGCAGGAGCAGAATCAGGATCAGGATCAGGATCAGAATCAGAATCAGAATCAGGATGAGAATCAAATCAGGATCAGGATCATGATCAGAATCAGGATGAGAATCAGAATCAGGATTTATTGTCATGAACAGGTCGTGAAATTCGGTGTCTTGTGGCAGCGTCACATTCACATTATAACCATCCTACACGTTACTGTAAAAAATAATAATTCACGAAAAGTGAGGCCGTGTCTGGGGTTCATTGTCTGTTCAGGAACCTGATGGCGGAGGGGAAGAAGCTGTCCTTGTGCTGCTGAGTGCTCGTCTTCAGGCTTTTGGACCTTATCCCCATGGGAGCAGAGAGAAGAGGGCCTGGCCTGAGGGGTGGGGGGTCATTGAGGACAGAAGCTGTGCAAAAGGAGACAGGGAAGGGAGATGCAGAGCTGGGAAGAAATTTGGGGGAGGGGGCTTAATGAAAGCCGGAGGTCGACGTTAAAGCCATCCGGTTGGAGGGTACCCAGTCGCAAGATGGGGTGCTGTTCCCGCAATATGCCGGTGGTCTTGGTCTGGTGGAGCATGAGACCATGGGCGGACATGGGCGGCGGGGGGGTTGGAACAGGCGGCCACTGAGAGATCTACGCCGTTGTGGTGGATGGAGCCAAGGTGCTCGGCGAAGAGATCTCCCAGTCTCTCCGACTTAGGAGGAGGGTGGTCATGCCTGGTCCTCCCGGGGTCCACAATCATCCCCTCCATCTTGTCCACGTTGAGACTCTCGCACCGCACCATGACGTTCTCCACCCCTTCTTTGTAGCACAACTCGCCGTGGTTGGTGACGAGGCCGGTGACCATCGTATCCACTGGTGTCACTGGGGGTGGGGGGGATTGACCATTAGGCTGAGTGGGCTTAAACCTAGGGGCCCAGAAGGGAGGGGGGCCTGAGAGCAAAAATTTACTTGAGTGTACACGTGAGTATTTTGGATGACATTTCAGTACCTTTGCATATTATTTTCATATCTGGAATATTGAATATATATTTGTGGATGTACATCTGTCTGTTCTCCATGCAAATCAATCTGGAGCGCTCTGGAAATGTCCAAGGAGGTTCAGTCAGGGTAACATTTGATGCTGAATGTCATGACCACATTGAATTTAACCTGCTCCCACATCTCCTCCCTCACTGAGACCCCAAACAGACCTTTCCGGTGAAGCCACCTTTCACTTGTACCTTATTTACTGCATCTATGGCCTTCTCTACATCGGAGAGGCCAGTCGCAGATTGGGAGATCGCATCGCCCAGCATCTCTTCTCCGTCCGCAACAACAGTGTGAGAGATGGGAAAATTGACCTAAAATTATGAACATGGAAGAAACTAAAGTTCATCAGTAAAATGGCTGAAACCAGTTCAAACAGGATAAGTTTGGGGCTTAGGATGCAGGAAAGCAGAGTCAGCACGATTAACATAAGAATCTTCTATCCTTTGTGACAAGACCATAGGACTAAGATAAGGAATGGTAAGGTACAATAGAATGTAGGAAGTTGAGGTAGTCTGGATCAGATAAGGGTCTCCTAGCCCTGGACAGAAGTACCAAGTCATACATTTCTAATTAGCTAACCATACACAGATTTATACATATGAAATTAGCCAACCCTAGATAGAATGAGTCAACTCTGCATATCAAGAGACTGTAGCCCCGAGAATCAGGAAGGTGTGAATAAGGACAATGACATGAAGGGACACCGACAGGATAACCCCCCCTGGTCCTCCAAGTATACTGAAGTTGCACGTAGGCAGGAAGAATTGCCTATGCCAAACCCATCCAGGGGGCAGAAGAATGTAAGGGGGGAGGGCATTCTGATGCTGAAATTGACTGTATAAAAGTTGGGTGAGCCCCAGTATGTGTGTGTATTCCCAGGGTAAGGGGAAGCACCCAACTTTGCATTGTTGTAGTAATAAATGTTCTTTGTTCTCAATTTTTGTCTCGAGCAATTTCTTTAAAGGTACTTTAATTCCTAACAAATGGGGGCTCGTCCGGGATCACACTCCCTCCACTGACAGAGTGCCCCGACGACGAGAGTAACGAGACAAAAATTGAGAACAAAGAACATTTATTACTACAACAATGCAAAGTTGGGTGCTTCCCCTTACCCTGGGAATACACACACACACTGGGGCTCACCCAACTTTTATACAGTTGATTTCAGTGTAGGAATACCCTCCCCCTTACATTCTTCTGCCTCCTGCTGGAGAGGTTTGGCATTAGGCAATCCTGCCTGCCTACGTGCAATTTCAGTATACTTGGAGAACCAGGGGGGGGGTATCCTGTCGGTGTCCCTTCATGTCATTGTCCTTATTCACACCTTCCTGATTCTCGGGGCTACAGTCTCTTGATATGCAGAGTTGACTCATTCTATCTAGGGTTGGCTAATTTCATATGTATAAATCTGTGTATGGTTAGCTAATTAGAAATGTATGACTTGGTACTTCTGTCCAGGGCTAGGAGACCCTTATCTGATCCAGACTACCTCAACTTCCTACATTCTATTGTACCTTACCATTCCTTATCTTAGTCCTATGGTCTTGTCACAAAGGATAGAAGATTCTTATGTTAATCGTGCTGACTCTGCTTTCCTGCATCCTAAGCCCCAAACTTATCCTGTTTGAACTGGTTTCAGCCATTTTACTGATGAACTTTAGTTTCTTCCATGTTCATAATTTTAGATCAATTTTCCCATCTCTCACAATCCTCACTTTTCTTTTAGATCAGTAATACTGATCTTTCACCATGATCAGTGTTCAACAGTGACCAGCCCATAGCCAACCATTTCAATTCTGAGTCACACTCTCAAGCTCACATGTCTGTCTGTGGCCTTTCACACTACCCCACCCCACCACTCACAGACTGGAAGAACAGCACCTAATTTTTCGTCTGGACACCATCCAACCCCAGGGCATTCCACTTGTCAGCTTGCCTTTCCCCCGTATTACCCCCCACCCTTTAACTAGTCATTTCAGTTCCTTCCTCTCTCCACCTAGCCTAGACTCCTCCCCCCTTCCTGTGGTCCTCCCCCACCCCTCCAATCTATCATCTCCCACCCTCACCACCCCACCTTCCTTTTGTTTAGATGTCTTTCATGTTCCCCTGCACTGAAACATCAGTGATGTACCTTTATCTTTTTTTTAAATTTTTTATTTTTCACACTATGGATCACATTATTCAAGATATACACATTTCTCCCTTCAAACATATACAGTGTCGTTTTCTCCCCCCCTCCCTCCTCCCCTCCCCTCCCCACCTCCCCCTCCATCCATTCAAAACTCTTAGTCCAAGAAGTGATGTACCTTTATCTTGACGAAGGCCTCAAGCCCTGAAACGTCAGTGATGTTCATTTACCTTGACGAAGGCCTCAAGCCCCGAAATATTGGTGATGTACCTTTACCTTGCCATATAAATTTCACTGTTTGACTTGCAGAATTTCTCCAGCATCGTGTAGTTATAAACATCTGAGGGTCTGTAACAGTGGGCCCACTCTTGCACAGGGAACAGGCAGGTCCAGCGGTGAAATCTTTTAAAAATTTAGAACTACAGCACGGTAATGGGCCAGTTTGAGTCCGGGCCATCCAATTTACACCCAAATGAACGACAAATCCCGGTGCGTTTCGAACATTGGGAGGAAATGGGACTCCCCGTGGGAATGGGGGAGTGGGGATGAGCACATGCAGACACAGAGAGAACATTCAAACCCCTTGCAGACCGTGCAGAGGTTTGAGCCCCTATCCCACTTGCCAGCGCTGTAATGGAGTGGCGCTAACCGGCTCACGGGCTGCACCTACCCAGATGTCACACTTGCCCGGGAAGAAACGCTCGGGGACGCGGGCAGCGTAGATGCTGACGCCCAGGATGTAGAGCACAGCCATCAGGAAGAGCCAGCCCTCCTGGCCGTCGGTGGCCGCCTTCACGAGGCCCTCAGCGAACATGAAGTGAAGGGTGGGTACCACTCCACTGAGACCCAGGCCCAGGAATACAGCTGGGGGAGGTTGTGGGAGGGGGGAGAGCATGGAGAAATGTCAGGCCCTGGAACCACCTGGGTCCAGTCCCACCTCCCATGAACACCCACCACCTCCGGCTTTCCCTCCCATCGGATGTAGGAGCAGAAATAAACCACAGCCCCACCATTCATTCATGAGCGATCTGTTCTCCCACTCAGCCCCAATGCCCAGCCTTCTCTATTGAACCATAGAACACGATAGAACAGAAGCAGGCCCTTTCAGCCCTTCTAGCCTGTGCCAAACCATTGATGCCCTGGCTAATCAAGAACCTCTGCCTTAAATACACCCAATGACAAGGCATCCACAACCGCCCTGACCCACAAATTTCACAGATTCACCGCCCTCCGGCTGAAGAAATTCCTCTGCATCTCTGTTCGAAGCGGACACCCTTCAATCATGAAGTTGTCCCAGACTCTCCCACCATGGGGGAAACAACTGTGGGGGAAACATCTATTCTGTCTATGCCTTTTGAAATGTAACAATGAGATCTCTCCTTATTCTCCTTGTTCAGGCCAAGAGCCATCAAATGCTCCCTGTGTGATAACCCTTTCATTCCTGGAGTCATCTTTGTGAACCTCCTTTGAACCCTCTCCAACGTCCCCACATCCTTTCTTCCTACCTCCCTACTCTCTCCCAACACCTTCCCCCCTCACTGTTCCTCACATTCACTCTCCCTTCCCCTGCTTTCTGTCTCCCTCCCTGACACAGAGCCTCCCTTCTCTCCGTCACCTCCTCTCAGATCCCACCCTCCCCTCTCCCCCAACCCTCAGATCTCACCCAACCCCTCCTCATCCTCCCACGTTCTCCGTCCCCCTCCCATCAGATTCCCACATTCCACGCCCTCTCCCACTCTGCCTCCTCCCTTTTTTCCAACCTTCCCCTCTCCCCGACCTCCCTGTTACTGAACCCCATCTTCCTGCTTGCACCCTTGATCCACCCCCCCAACTGACCCTTGTTCGTCCCTCCTCTCTCTCCTCCCCGTTCCGTTGCCATCTCTGACCCCTACTCCTCTTTCCCCTTGACCCGCTTCATACCGCTCCCCTTCTCATCCCCACAGTTCTGTCCCAATCTCTGACTCCCCTCTCCTTCCCCCATTCCTTCCTTCTTCCCCTTTCTCCCCCTTCTCTGCCACCAATCCCACATCCTCCCCTCCCTCTCACCTCCCCATTCCCTTCCCCACTCTCTTCCCACTCTCTCTCTCTCCTTCCATTCCTCCCCTCACCCTCCCTCCTCCCCTCACCCTCCCTCCTCTCCTCACCCCTCCTCTCCCCTCTCCCCCCCTCAACTCAACTCCCCTCTCCCCCTCACCTCCCCTTGCCTCTCCCCTATCCATCACCACCCTCCATCTCCTCCCCAACCCCCTCACCCTAGCCACCCAGAAGGACCCCCCTCGCCACCCACCAGCTCGGACGGCTCGGTACTGGGGGGTGGCGAAACGGTCCCACTGCGACACGAGTACAGCGGTGGTCCCCAGCAGACAGATGAGGACAAGGTAGATGAGGCGGGGCTGCGGGGAGCAGTAGAACGAGTAGTAGAGCCAGGGCACGAAGCTGCCCACGGTCAGCAGGGCGATGCCACAGTAGTCCAACCTGCCATGGGGTGAGAGGAGAATGAGCTTCATGTCCCCCTCTCCCCACCTTCCTCACCATAGGTCTAATGGCCTTTATCTTGCCCACTCCTGGGGATCGGATACAAATCTTCCCCCAACATCTGACCCCAGCCTGTAAGCAACTCCTAGGGATGGGATATAAACCCTCATGGATCAGATCCCAACCTGTAAACCACTCTCCGAGAATGGAATATAAACCCCCTGGATCAGACCTCGGCCTGTAACCCACTCCCGGGGATGGGATATAAACCCCCTGGATCAGACCCCGGCCAGTAACCCACTCCCGGGGACGGGATATAAACTCGCTGGATCAGACCCCACTCTGTAACCCACTCCCGGGGATGGGTGAGATACAAACCAGAGGACATGGGTTAAGGGTAAAAGGGGAAAAGTTTAGGGGGAAACTTCTTCACACCGAGAGTGGTGGGGATGTGGAATGAGCTGATATGGTGAATGTGGGCTCAATTTTAACATTTAAGAGGAATCTGGATGGGTACATGGATGGGAGGGGTTCAGAGAGCTCTGGACCGGATGCAGGTGAGAGGGACAAGGCAGAATAATAGTTTGGCACGAACAGGAAGGGCTGAAACCCTACTTATATTCTGTAGCTTCAGACCATATGACATAGGAACAGAAATAGTCCATTCAGCCCATCTACTCTGCCCTTACATTTAATAATGAGTTGGTCAGTTCTCCTGCTCGGCCCCACAGCCCAGCCTTCTCCATGCCCTGGCTCATCCAGAACCTCTATCACTTAAATACATCCAATGACCCAGCCTCCATGACAAATTCCACAGATTCACTGTCCTCTGGCTGAAGAAATCTCTCTGCATCTCAGTTCTACGCAGGTGCCCTTCAATCCTGAAGTTGTCCCAGACTCTCCCACCTTGGGGGAAACAACCTTTCTTTGTCAACTCTGTCCGCGCCTTTCAAAATGTTTCAACAAGATCCCCCCTCATTCTCCTAAATTCCAATGAGTGCAGGCCAAGAGCTGTCAAATGCTCCAACATTGTACTCCGTCTGCCAGACCCTTACCCACTCACTGAACCTATCTATATCCCTCTCATATCCTCTGCATTATTTGCCAACACAAGACTGCAGTTGCTGGAATCTGGAACAACATTGTACGCCATCTGTCAGACCCTTGCCCCACTCATTGAACCTCTCTATATCCTCCCATTGACTCTCCGCACCCTCTGCACCATTTGCTTTTCCACTCAATTTAGTGTCAGCAGCAAATGTGGACTTTAAATGTAGATGCACAGCTTGCTGTTTAAGTAATATTCTGATCTGTAGGAGGTCGAGATGTGTTACTGACGTGTCAGGCATGAGCCATTTTGCAGACTTACTTGGAAAAGGTGCGTGAGACATTCTCAGAGTGGCAGTAGACAGTGTGGAAGACCCAGGAGAAGCACAGACACAGAACTGTGCTGAGGAAGAACAGGCCGAGGACCACCTTCTCCTGCACAGGGGCCACAAAGTTGATATTGGGTTGGAACATATAGCCCACTCCGAAGATGAGGAAGAAGAGGAATCCTGTTTGGGAGGGGGAGGATGGAAAGGGAGGCTGGGTTAGTGGAAAGTGGTAGTGCCTGGAGACCCATCAAATTCTACAGAAACCGGCCCTTATAGTTGATACAGATGAGAAGAAGAGAGAGTAAAGAGAACCAAGTTCCTTGAAGTTCACTTAACCAGTGACCAATCATGGACATTCAACATCTCCTCACTGGTCATGAAGGCGCAACAGTGACTGCACTTCCTGAGAAGGCTGAAGCGGGCAAGGCTACCGGCCACCACTATGTCAACTTTCTATAGCAGCTCTATCGAGAGTACCCTGGCCGGCTGCATCACAGTGCGGTACGGTCGCTGCAGAGAAACGGATCAGAGGTCCATGCACAGGACTGTAAGAGCGGCAGAGAGGTCTCCCTCCCCCTCCCCATCAATGTGATCAACCGGGATTGTTGACTGAAGAGGGTGTGCAAGATCGTGTAGGACCCCTACCAATCCCTTGCACACAGCTGCTCCCATCAGGGGAGAGATCCAGGAGGATCAGAGCCAGCACCACCAGGCTGAGGAACAGCTTCTTCCCATGGGCTGAATGACCAAAGGAACTGCTCACACCTACCCTCTACAAAACCGTACTTTTACATGTCTGCGTGTTTTGCACTGAGGACCAGAGAACGCTGTTTCGTCGAGTCGTATATGAATGATTTAGATAATGGAATGAATGGCTTTGTGGCCATATTTGCAGAGGATACCAAGGGAGGTGGAGGAGTGGATCATGAAACAGAAAGGCTGCAGAAGGACTTCGATTAGGGCAGAGAAGTGGCAGATGAAACACAACGTTGGAAAGTGTGCGGTTGTGCACGTTGGTAGATGGTTTAAATGGGCGGATGATTTTCTAAACAGGGAGAAAATTGCAAATCTCCAGATGCCAAGGGAGCTGGGAGTCCTCATGCAGGACAGCCTGAAGGTCAACTCGCAGGTAGAGTCGGGGGTGAAGAAGGCAATCGTGATCATTTCAGGAGGAATAGGGTCCAAGAGCAGGGATGTGACGTTGAGGCTTTACAAGGCCCTGGTGAGGCCTAGAGCAGGGATGTGACGTTGAGGCTTTACAAGGCCCTGGTGAGGCCGAAAGCAGGGATGTGACGTTGAGGCTTTACAAGGCCCTGGTTGTGATAGTACGGATTCTATCACCAATGTGTATATGTACATATGTACAGATGGTAGTGTAGGATGACTGTGATTGGCTGAGAGCGTAGCCACACCTACTGGCAGGTCTTAAAGGATTGCTCCTAGCCAGACCAGGTCATTCTGGACTGGTCGACCTACTTGTGATATGCTTCAGTCTTTTAGTTTGGATCAACAAGTCTTTGGTTCTTTCGACACGCATTACACTGATGAGGCCACACGTGGAGAATTTGTGAGCAGTTTTGGGCTCCTTGTTGATGTGCTGACATTGGAGAGTGTTCAGAGGTGGTTCACTCCGGGAATGAAAGGGTTATCCTACAGGGAATGTTTGACAGCTCTTGGCCTGCACTCGTTGGAATTTAGGAGAATGAGGGGGATCTTGTTGAAACGCTTTGAAAGGCACAGACAGAGTCGATGAAAGGTTGTTTCCCCCACGATGGGAGAGTCTGGGACAACTTCAGGATTGAAGGGCGCCCGCGTAGAACAGAGATGCAGAGGAATTTCTTCAGCCAGACAGCGGTGAATCTGTGGAATTTGTTGTGGAGGCTGGGTCATTGGGTGTATTTAAGAGGCAGAGGTTTTGGATGAGCCAGGGCATCGAGGGTTACGAGGAGAAGGACGGGCCGTGGGGCCGAGCGGGAGAACTGATCAACTCATGAAATGTCAGGGCAGAGTAGATGGGCTGAATGGACTATTTCTGTTCCTATGTCTTATGGTCTGAAGCTACAGAATATAAGTAGGGTTTCAGCCCTTCCTGTTCGTGCCAAACTATTATTCTGCCAGTCCCTCTCACCTGATCCTGGTCCAGAGCTCTCTGAACCCCTCGCATCCATGTACCCATCCAGATTCCTCTTAAATGTTAAAATTGAGCCCACATTCACCATATCAGCTCATTCCACACCCCCACCACTCTCGGTGTGAAGAAGTTTCCCCCTAAACTTTTCTCCTCTCACCCTTAACCCAAGTTCTCTGGTTTGTATCTCACCCATCTCCGGGCTGGGGTCTGATCCAGGGGGTTTATATCCCATCCCCGGGAGTGGGTTACAGGGTGGGGTCTGATCCAGTGGTTAATTTTCCATCCCCTGGAGTGGGTTACTGGGCGGGGTCTGATCCAGTGGTTCATTTCCCAACCCCGGGAGTGGGTTACAGGCCAGGATCTGATCCAGGGTTTTTTTAAAATCCTATCCCCGGGAAATGGGTGACAGGCTAGGGTCTGATCCAGGGGGGTTTATATCCCATCCCCAGGTGTGTGTTACAGACCGGGATCTGATCCAGGGTTTTTTTTATCCCATCCCCGGGAAGTGGGTAACAGGCCGGGGTCTGATCCAAGGGTTATATTATGGACATGTCCGCAGGATGGTACCTAGCAGGTGGGTCCAGATGTTGCCTGTCTCGGTGTGAAGCCTGAAGATGCTGAAGAAGCAGGCCCGGAACGAAGGCATGGGGGGTCGGTGTCCATGGAGGAGGAAGTCATTGTCCTTCAGCCAGTCAGGGAGGACTTCATGAGGGATTGCATGCCACCGGCGTTCCCAGACCTGTGGAGAGAGGGAAGGAGGGAGAGTGAGAGGGGAGTAAGGGAGGGAGGGAGAGAGAGAGATAGATGAGGGAAGGAGGAAAAGAGGGGAGTAAGGGATGGAGGCAGGGAGGGAGGGAGAGAGAAGGAAGGAGGGAGGGAGAGATGCAAGGAGGGAGGGAGGGAGGGAGAATGAGAGGAGAGCAGGAAGGTAGGAGAGTGGGAAGGGGGAGAGAGGGAAGGAGAGGGGAGGGAAAGGGTGGAAGGGGAATGGAGGGAGGGAGGGAGAGTGGGAGGGATGGAGAAAGAGGGGAGGGGGAGTTAAGGATTCGTGCTCACAGCCATTCCCAGAGCTTCACATTTTATATTTCATTGTTATTCTTCGAATCTAACCCTTACAAGTCCTGCATTATTTTGCAAATTTGATTAGAGCACAGAACACTACAGCACAGTACAGGCCCTTTGGCCCTCGATGTTGTGCTGACCCATATATTCCTTAAAAAAATACTATTCCCTCTCGTCCCCGTAACCCTCTGATTTTCTTCCATCCGTGGGCCGTCTAAGAGTCTCTTAAATGTTCCAGCCTCCACCACCACCCCTTGTGAGGCATTCCAGGCCCCCAAAACTGTGTGAAAAAAACCCTCCCTTCTCTTTGTACAGATGTCCTATGGTGTTTGCTGATCCTGCTCTGGGAAACAGGCGCTGGCCGTCCCCTCTATCTCTGCCTCTCAAAAACTTGTCGACCTCTATCAAGTCTCCTCTCATCCTTCTACTCTCCAAAGAGAAAAGTCCTCACTCTGCTAACCTTGCCTCGTAAAAACTTGTTCCCCAATCCAGGCAACATCCTGGTGAATCTCCTCTGCCCCCTCTCTGCAGCTTCCACATCCTTCCTGTAATGAGGTGTGCATTGGGACAATTTGTTTTATGGGCAGGATGTAGTAGAGAGATGGAAGTCTTTTAAAGATCAGATTTTGAGAGTGCAAAAGCTTTATGTTCCTGTTAGGTTAAAAGGAGGGGCAAAAGGTTTGAGAGAGCCATGGTTTTCAAGGAATATTGGAAACTTTGTTCGAAGAAAAAGGGAGGCGTACATTAGATATAAGAAGCATGGAGTTAAGGAGATGTTTGAAAGATACATTGAATGTAAGAGGAATCTTAAGAGAGGAATTAGGAAAGCTAAAAGAAGGTATGGCAAGCAGGGTGAAAACTAATCCAAAAGAGTTCTACAAATATGTTAATGGTAAAAGGAAAGCTAGAGACAAAATTGGTCCCTTAGAAAATCAGAGCGGAAAACTGTGTGTGGAGCCTAGAGAAATGGGGGAGATATTGAACAGTTTCTTTTCTTCGGTATTCACTAAGGAGAAGGATATTGGGAGATGTGAGATAAAAAAAAGCAAATTGGGTAAATATGGGGAATATAGAGATTACAAAAGGTGTAGTTTTAGGGCTTTTGAAGAATATAAAGGTGGATAAGTCTCCGGGACCAGACGGGATCTTCCCTAGGACATTGAGAGAAGTGAAGGAGGAAATAGCAGAGGCTCTGGCGGTAATTTTCCAAATGTCATTAGATATGGGGATAGTGCCGGAGGATTGGCGCATTGCGCATGTGGTTCCGTTATTTAAAAAGGGTTCAAGGAGGAAGCCTGGCAACTATCGGCCTGTAAGTTTGACGTCTGTGGTAGGTAAATTAATGGAGAAAATTCTTAGAGATAGTACTTATAAACATTTGGATAGACAGGGTCTGATCAGGAGCACTCAGCATGGATTTGTGGGAGGAAGGTCATGTTTGACCAATCTGATTGAATTTTTTGAGGAGGTGACTAGGAATGTGGATGAGGGTAGCACAGTGGATGTTGTCTATATGGACTTCAGTAAGGCCTTCGATAAGGTACCACATGGAAGGTTAGTTAGGAAGGTGCAGTCTTTAGGTATAAATTTTGAGATAGTCAAATGGATTGAACATAGGCTGAAAGGGAGAGGCCAGAGAGTGGTAGTGGATAATTGTCAGGTTGGAGGCCGGTGACCAGTGGTGTGCCTCAAGGATCTGTATTGGGCCCATTGTTGTTCGTTATATACATTAATGATCTAGATGATGGGGTGGTGAATTGGATTAGTAAATGTTAGAAATAGATGTACCTTTAAAGAAATTGCTCGAGACAAAAATTGAGAACAAAGAACATTTATTACAGCAACAATGCAAAGTTGGGTGCTTCCCCTTACCCTGGGAATACACACATACACTGGGGCTCACCCAACTTTTATACAGTAAATTTCAGCATCAGAATACCCTCCCCCTTACATTCTTCTGCCCCCTGGATGGGTTTGGCAGAGGCAATCCTTCCTGCCTACGTGCAGTTTCAGTATACTTGGAGGACCAGGTCACCTGTCGGTGTCTTCTTATGCCATTATTCCCATTGTCCTTATTCACATCCTAGCCCTTGACCCCATTCACACCTTCCCGACTCTCATGGCTACAGTCCCTTCATCGTTAATCTTGTCTAGGGTTTACTAGTTAAATATGCATACTTGAAAAATCTGTTGTATGGCTTACTAATTATATATGTATAACTTGCTAATACTATCTAAGGTCTTCTAATTATTTATGCAAGCCTTGCTAATTCTATCTGGGGCTTGGCGACCCTTATCTCATTCAGACTAACTCTACTTCTATTCTCAATTGTCTGTCCTTCTCTCCTTCATTCAGTGAACTTGCTGCTGTAGGAGATTCTTATCTTACTCAGACAGTGTCAGCTTCCTGCCTTCTAATATCCATGTCTCATGTTGTTTGCACTGGCTTCATTCATTTACTTATGCATCAATTTTATTTTCTTCATTTCATCATGTTCATATTGCAATGTCAGTTTTTCTCATCTCTCACAGTAAATATGCAGACGATACTAAGATAGGTGGAATAGTGGATAATGAAGAAGGTTTTCAAGGATTGCAGAGGGATTTGGGCTGCTTAGAAAAGTGGGCTGAAAAATGGCAGATGGAATTTAATGCTGATAAGTGTGAGGTGCTTCATTTTGGTAAGAAGAATCAGAATAGGACATACGTGGTAAATGGGAGAGCATTGAGGAATATAGAAGAGCAGAAAGATTTAGGAGTAACGGTACATCGTTCCCTGAAGGTAGAAACTCACGTGAATAGGGTGGTGAAGAAGGCTTTTAGTATGCTGGCCTTTATCAATCATTGCATGGAATTGTTGGAATCTAGGGGTTAAAACATTATGGAAGAAATGATTAATTAATAAGTTTATATGTACTGCATGGGTCAGGGAAAAAGAGGAATGTGATTAAGTGGCAATCACAGCATGGAGCAAAGTTGGCTGAGCAAAATTGTCTGCTCCAAAATACAGGGAGAGGAAATGCATAAAACGATTTAGGAGGAATGCTCAAACTGAAGGAGGTGGTGAGTAGCACAGGAGACACAGGCCAGACCAGAACAAAGAATGGCCTGCAAGAAACAAAGGGAATGGAAAACCAGTCTAGGAGGAAGATTAAGGCATGAGGAGGTGTTAAAGAGAACAGCAGAAATTGGCCAGACAGGAACAAAATGGTGATTAGAAATATCTGGGGATGAATTAATTTCTGATCCAATCAACAGGATAGTCTGGCTTGGAGGATTAAGATGGGAGTGCTACACCCCAGATATCTGCAAAACAGGAGATGACTTGTGATAACCCTTATGCAAAAAGATCTAGCAAAGGAAGACAACTTTTGTTCTGTATGATAATGAAATCTAGCAAAGGAAGCCAACTTTTGTTCTGTATGATAAGGTTGATCTATATAAACTGAGCCAACTGGACAATAGGGGTCAGTCTTGGGGAATAGCTCACTGTGCAGGTGACCTATGAACTAACGACTGACCCAGAGCTCTGTTAAGTTTTATTCTTGTGCAGTGTAATAAATTGACTGTTGAACCGAATACCTTCTCCTATCACTTCATTCAAAGAACACGCTGGACTCAGACTACACATAGACTAAATTAAGAGTAAGGTAAAGCCAGAGTCCGACAATTTGGTGACCCCGACGTGATGAAGATGGAGAAGTGACGGAAGAAAAAGATACGAAACACCGGTCGATTGTGGTGTGGTGATAACAACAAGTGACCATTCTACAAAGGGAGGTAAGCAGACGCCTGTTTAAACGAAGTTCTGCTATTGGCAACGATAAAATTGTGTGTTGTCACTACTCTGCAAAAGCCCTAGTTAAAGCCAAAGAATAAAACAAAAGGGGGTTGGAGTCCCCCTAGTAGAACGGGGTTGGAGTCCCCTGTAGAAAAAAAGGGGGTTGGAGTCCCCCTAGTAGAACGGGGTTGGAGTCCCCTCGTAGCGATCTCGAGAGATAGGTTTAGACACTTGGCCAATTAGAATAAGGTGTATTGTGTTGTAGTTATTTGTTTCTATAGTGTATAAGTATCTGTTTAAGAATCGTATAGTGTATCATAATAGTTTATAATAAGTATTTGTTTAAGGATTGTGTACAGTGTGCCGCTGGTGTTTATAATAACGTGGGAAGGGTCGAAGTAGATTGCAGGGTGTCAAAATCCTACCCGGGGAGAGATCCAGTGAAGTACGAAGTCTAAAGGGTTAAAAATCGGAACAGAGATGGAAGGAGTAAATAGGGATGTAGGGCAAGAGCTCGGAGAAGACAGAGGAGTTCCCCCATCTGTAAACCGACAGTGGGAAAAAACAAGGAATCAATTACTGGGAGGATTACCGAAGGGAGAGGAGGTACAGGCTATGGCACGGTACGAACAGATATGGAAAGAGCTGCAGAGTCAGGGGAAGGTACCTCGAGGGTTTGAAAAAATCCGGCTGGTACTGTACTTAGGAGAAGCAGAGAGGGAAGCAGCCAAGGAGGTACAGGAACATGAGGCAAAGGGACAAGGATCTATATGGAATAGAAGAAGGCTTAAACAACAGAAAGAAGTGAAGGAACAGAGAAGGGCAGATTTACACAATATGACATTGGCTTGCATGGCTATGGAAGCGAACCTTCAACATGATATTAAAAAGGGATCCCATATCACTAAGGAGAATATGGGGGAGGTTAAGCTGTCAGCCCCGCTATATCCAAAGTTACCAGAGACATTGCCACCACCTTATCCTATTCCCCAGATGCCAGTGATGCAGATAAATGAGGGAATAGTGAATGTCACTGAATTAGCAGGTCACGAACTCCAGGAGGCGAAGGAGAGACTTAAGAGAGTTATGCAGGAAAGGGTGGAGGAAATGAAGGAGTTAACAAAGGAAATACAGAATGTATGTAAAGTAAGGGAAACTAGTATGCCACTAGAAAAAACAAATGAGAGAGAGCAAGAACAGACACTTGAGAATGCCTTCTCGGTAGGAATGTCAGAGGATCACACTCCTCACAATAGACAAAAGGAGTCAGAGGATGAGGAGATCTTGACCGTTTTGAGTCAGTGTAAGGAGAGTTGGACGGTTAAAGCAGGAGTACACCCAGCCACAGATCCCTTGCAGACTACACTCTTTAGGGCTGCAGTAATGAGTGGACTGCCAGCTGTAGTTAGGGAGGCGTTAGAGAATAACCCTGATATACCTGGCTGCTCGAATGAGCAATGGGAAAAACATTTGACCCATCACATGAAGCGTTACAGGGCTAAGCAAAAGGAGGACAAACAAAGTACGGAGTCGGTACAAGTGCAACTCCTTAAGCTTCAATTGGAAGAAGCTAGGAAAAAGGTAAACGAGGCAAAAAAGATTTCCTCAAAGGGTGCGAACCAGATGATTCAGCAGCCACCGCAGCCACCACAAGGGAATAATACGAGTTGGCACCCGGCCCCAAATTGGGCACCGGGTCCCACCTATGTGGCCAGAATGGGAGGTCCAATGGGGGGATTCCGAGTAAGAGGGAGAGGTCGGGGTGCTCCACGAATGCAGCCAGCTGTATGTTTTGTATGCGGTCAGCCAGGACACTGGAAGAGAGACTGCCCCCTAGTTTGGGGTCCTCGGGACACTGGGGGAAGGGGATATGGACCACAACAAAATGAGCATTGGGTCCAGCCCCAGAGATCGTCAGTGCCACCCCCGGTACATCAGGCAACCCATGCGGCTCTAGCTCCGAAGAGACAATTCCCTTTGCTGACAGAGGAGGAGCAATATTGCCCACAGTGACGGAGCCCAAGCACCCACGAGCAGGCTAGGTTGGCAGACCCTTTCCTGCAGATTAAAGTAATGGACATGGAAGTATCCTTTTTAGTGGATACGGGAGCCAGACTTTCAACACTCACTGGCGCTGTTTCAAGATAAAACATCATCCTCTAGCGTCCAGCTGATAGGGTTCTCGGGTACACTAGAAAATCTGCCGTTTTCTACACCACTAGTCACTTCTGTGGCGGGACAGACTTTTACACATCAATACATTTTGTCAGCCAGGTGCCCTACCAATCTTTTGGGCAGAGACCTGTTGGTCAGGTGCGGAGCATTGATCCTTTGTGGACCCAGCGGAATAGAGGTCACCTTTCCAAATGGATAATCTATGAACTGTCCATTAACTACACTGCATTCCAGTTCTCAGATGTTGTTGGCGGCAGCTGGAGGATCCGCGTCTGAGGGACAATGGGCTGACATTTACTGGGAGCTGTTGGAACCAGAGGACCCACAGAAGGGAGGGCTGCTAAAGCTTTATAATCAATGGAAGCCGTGGATCCAGACGTTACACCCGTATACCCCTCCCTCGGACCCTCCCCATATGACCCTCTGTTATGATAGGGATGGGGATGAAATGTATCAGCATGCCTTTTATGAAGAGGTAGAGGGCATGCTATGGGAAATTAATTCGGACTACATAGTGGTAGGAAAGGAGGGAGTGGCCGCTACGGTGGCACTGACATCTGAACAGCTGGAATGGTATGAGATGGCAGGTGAGGCCATTCCTCATGTCACCCTTGCAATTGGCACTACTCACCAGGCAAAAGATTTGGGACCGATGTGTCGGAACTTGATGTCCCTAAGTGACTGGTCTGACACCCAAATACTGACAGTGCAGTTCTCCTCATCTGGTCAGGCATACAGAATTTTGTCCCCGACATATGATCGAGTCCTCCTTGAGCATAGACAGATTGATCGCTTTCATGGTAGAGAGAAGATGGATCACCCCGACTCGGCCCCTATGCTAGATTCTCTCCCTGAGAACCTGTGGTCAGTGGGATCAGCAGATGTGGGTTTTTGTCAGCAGGTTGATCCCATAACCTTTGAACTGTCAGATTACACCCCTATTTGGCAGATGCAGTATCCCCACAAACCTGAAGCTGAGGAAGGTTTGGCAGATACCATTGATGGCCTTATGTATTCAGGAGTGTTGGAACATTCGTGTTCTAGTTGGAATACACCCATCTTACCTGTTCCTAAACAAGACACGGGCAAATATCGGATGGCCCATGACTTAAGGCGCATCAATGGTATTGTGTGAACACCCACAGTTTCAGTACCAAACCCATATACTGCCATGACTGCTTTAACCCCTAACCACAAGTGGTTCTCTTGCATAGATTTAGCAAATGCTTTCTTTTGCTTGCCGCTGGCAGAACCATTAAGAGACGTGTTTTCGTTCACGTATAGAGGTAGAAAGTTGCGGTATACTCGGCTTCCGCAGGGCTTTATCTTATCTCCAGGGATTTTCAATCAGGTGTTGAAAGAACAGCTGGGGGGGCTAGCACTGCCAGGTGGGGTAGTTCTGATCCAGTATGTAGATGACATCCTATTAGCAGCACCTGATCATACTTCCTGTTTGGAGGCCACCTGTCTCCTGCTAGTGCAGCTGTTCAAGGCAGGCTTTAAAGTCTCTCGCTCAAAGCTGCAATGCTGCAGACAGGTGGTCACCTTTTTAGGTAGAATGGTCTCAGCGAAAGGCACAGGGATTTCCCCTGCACATCGAGCAGCGATACTACATCATCCAAAACCAAAGACAGTAAAGGAGATGCTTTCGTTTTTGGGTTTGTCAGGTTATAGTAGGCAGTTTATCCCATCGTATGGTGAGTTGACACATCCACTGCGAACTTTGGTGAATGAGCAGGGGATGAGGAATCTGGGAGCTACACTTGATTGGACTGCACAGGCTGAGATGAGTTTTATTCTATTGAAGCAAGTGCTTACAACAGCTATAGATTTGGCGATTCCAAATTATAAACTACCTTTCTTTTTGGATGTTTCTGAAAAAGCACACACAATTGATGGTGTTCTTTTTCAGAAAAAAGGGGGTGGAAGATGTGTGCTCATGTATGTGAGTATCACACTAGACCCGACGGAAGACAGACACCCACCATGTACGAGACATGCAGCGGGAGTAGCAAAGATTTTACAAAAGGTGGCACACATAGTAATGGGACATGGCCTGATGGTATTAACAACACATAGTATTGTAGCATTTGTGAGCTCGACTGCATTTACAATGACTTCGCTAAGGCAGACGAGACTAGAAAAGATCCTGAATGCTCCAAATGTTACGTTTACCCATGAAGGCATTAACATGGCAGACAATATGGGAGAGGGAGAACCACACTGTTGTGAGAAGAGGGTAGTAAAGGATATTAAAATAAGACCTGACTTACAGGCTACACCCTTAAGAGAACCAGATGAAACCTTGTTTACAGATGGGTGTTGTTACAGACACCCCACAGATGGATTGAAAGCTGCCTATGCAGTGGTACGAAAAACTACAGGAGGATTTGAAGAAATCATTACAGGGACGGTGAGAGGAAAGGAGTCAGCACAACTCGCAGAACTACAGTGAATGATAGCAGCATTAGAATGGGCAGAAGGGAAGGAGGTCAATATATATACAGACTTGGCATATGTGGTAGGGACAATACAGGTTGAGCTTAGTCAATGGATTAGAAGTGGGTTTTTAACAGCAGCAATGACCCCAATTAAACACGAGAAGGACGTTAGGAAACTGGCGGAGGCCCTCCTGAAACCAAGGGCATTAGCAGTTCTTAAATGTAAAGGACATGATAGAACAGATACGATGGTGGCTCGGGGAAATGAGGAAGCGGACATGGCCGCTAAAAGGGCAGCAGGATACGGCCCTCAGTTTATTATGATACAGGCAGACAGAACAGCACATGACTTATTACCACCGTGTAGGGTAGAAGTAATAATACAGAAACAAGCAAAGGCATCACCTCAGGAAAGGATGGTATGGGAGGAAAGGGGGGCAACCAAGGATCAAGGACTATGGAGATCGATAGACGGGAGGCCAGTTTTACCATCTGGACTCATGAAACCCCTCCTCGAGGAGGAGCATGGGCTAACACACTGTGGAAAGAAGCAGATGATAAGGTACTTGATACATTGGTGGCACCCCTTCCTGCCGGCGATGGTGGAGAACCATATTAGAGAGTGTGAGGTATGTATAACTTTCAATGTAAAGGCGACTGTAAAGCGACATGAAGGACAGTTCCCGTTACCTAAGTTACCAGGGCAGGAAATCGTACTTGATTATACGGACATGATTGAGAGGGTAAGTGGCTATCGATACCTCTTAGTAGCAGTAGATGTGTTCACAGGGTGGCCGGAGGCAATCCCTGCCAAAAGAGAAGATGCAAGGACGGTATGTAAATTCCTGATCAACCAGTATATTCCAAGACACGGATTTCCTAGAAAAATTAGGTCCAATAATGGAAGTCATTTTAAAAATAACGATCTACAGGAGGTAGAAGCAATGTTGGGATTGAAACATGCCTTTGGAACGGTGTACCATCCGCAATCCCAAGGGAAAGTGGAGAGGATGAACCAAACAATAAAAGGTAAGATCGGGAAAGTACAGGCACGGACCAAACTAAATTGGGTGGATGCATTGCTCCTGGCATTAATGTCAATAAGGAGTTCGGTAAGTCTGTGACAGGATTCACTCCATATAAACTACAAACAGGGCACCAGTTTCCGGGACCGGGAGCTGGAATTCAGACTACCAAGAATGAGGTAAGTTCAATGGGATGCAAGCTTTATTATGATAAACTAACGGCTCTGGTGTCAGATTTTTCACAACAGGTCACAAGTCCCAACAGAAAAGGGAAAACACCGATACCTTCAGTCGCGGAGTGGGTTCTGCTAAAGGTCATCAAAAGAAAGAGGTCGGAGCCCAGGTGGACAGGGCCCTACAGAGTGGTGGAGAGGACGTCCCATGCGGTTCGACTACAGGGAAAAGGCGAGACGTGGTATCATTGGAGTCAGTGTGCAGCAACGGACCCACCAACACGGACACTGGAACAGATTCAAACGGAGGTGACTGAGAACCTGTGAAGCAACCACGGACTAAGAACACTTAACGTCCCTTTTTAAAGAGACTATTGGACTACGGTGACTGTATATCAGTGGTTGACGGTATAATCAATTTATAGGCATCAAAACAATGAAGGGAGCTGGGATGAATACTATGTGGGGACTATGGGTACTGGTGTTCCGAGCCCTTGAAGGGGCTGGGGAAGAAAACCACTGTACGAAGTGTTTGTGGTCAGCCTGGGAGGCCCATAACGAACCGAAACAGTACTTTGCTGATTGGACTGACGTTCGTGAACACTGTGTTGGGGCCCCCACTGGACTGAAGTGTGTTCATAATGGCCAAGTTTGTGAGGTTAAGTTTAACAAGGGGTTGGAGATGCCGGTCCTTGCAAAAACTCCTGACGTCTTGGTCCCAAGAGTTAACTGGTGGTTGGTCTCATTTTCATGAGACCAAAAGGGGGACTGTTGGAATCGAGGGGTTAAAACATTATGGAAGAAATGATTAATTAATAAGTTTATATGTACTGCATGGGTCAGGGAAAAAGAAGAATGTGATTAAGTGGCAATCACAGCATGGAGCAAAGTTGGCTGAGCAAAATTGTCTGCTCCAAAATACAGGGAGAGGAAATGCATAAAACGATTTAGGAGGAATGCTCAAACTGAAGGAGGTGGTGAGTAGCACAGGAGACACAGGCCAGACCAGAACAAAGAATGGCCTGCAAGAAACAAAGGGAATGGAAAACCAGTCTAGGAGGAAGATTAAGGCATGAGGAGGTGTTAAAGAGAACAGCAGAAATTGGCCAGACAGGAACAAAATGGTGATTAGAAATATCTGGGGATGAATTAATTTCTGATCCAATCAACAGGATAGTCTGGCTTGGAGGATTAAGATGGGAGTGCTACACCCCAGATATCTGCAAAACAGGAGATGACTTGTGATAACCCTTATGCAAAAAGATCTAGCAAAGGAAGACAACTTTTGTTCTGTATGATAATGAAATCTAGCAAAGGAAGCCAACTTTTGTTCTGTATGATAAGGTTGATCTATATAAACTGAGCCAACTGGACAATAGGGGTCAGTCTTGGGGAATAGCTCACTGTGCAGGTGACCTATGAACTAACGACTGACCCAGAGCTCTGTTAAGTTTTATTCTTGTGCAGTGTAATAAATTGACTGTTGAACCGAATACCTTCTCCTATCACTTCATTCAAAGAACACGCTGGACTCAGACTACACATAGACTAAATTAAGAGTAAGGTAAAGCCAGAGTCCGACAGAATATAGGAGTTGGGAGGTGATGTTGAGATTGTATAAGATGTTGGTGCGGCCTAATTTGGAGTTCTGTGTGCAGTTCTGGTTGCCTAATTATAGGAAGGATATAAACAGAGTGGAGATAGTGCAGAGAAAGTTTACCAGAATGTTACCTGGGTTTAAGCATCTAGAGTATAGGGAGAGATTGAACAGATTAGGTCTTTATTCTTTGGAGCGTAGAAGGTTGAGAGGGGATTTGATAGAAGTATTTAAGATTATGAAAGGGATAGACAGAGTGGATGTGGATAGACTATTTCCGTTAAGAGGAGGAAAGATTAAAACAAGAGGACATGAGTTAAGAATTAAGGGGCAGAGGTTTAGAGGTAACATGAGGGGGAACTTCTTTACTCAGAGAGTGGTAGCCGTGTGGAATGAGCTTCCGGGAGAAATAGTGGCGGTGGAGTCAATTGTATTATTTAAGAAAAGGTTGGACAGGTATATGGATGAGAAGAAGATGGAGGGTTATGGGCATTGTGCAGGGAGGTGGGACTAGAAAAGTGTGTTTGGTTCGGTGCGGACTAGAAGGGCCTAATGGCCTGTTTCCGTGTTGTAATTGTTATGTTATGTTAAAGAACTGAGCACAATCCTCCAAGTGTGGTATAAACACGCGATGCTGGGGAAACTCAGCTGGTCAAACAGTGGACTTTATACAGCAAAGATAAAGATACAGAACCGACTCCAAGCACGGTCTCATCGGAGATTTGTTAAGTTGCAACAGGACCTTTATTAGGTGACTTGATTGTGGTGATATGACCACCAGCCACCTGCATGGGCAAACAGACCACCAAAGGGGCTGACCCCATCTGGCCGGCTGTCAATCAGCCGACCTGAATATAACCCTGAGCCGGCCCCTCCTGAGCCAGTCACGTGGGGGGCCAGTTTGAACTGATGTTCAGACTTAGTACAGTGTTAAGTTCAGGAAAGCTGCTACCCCAGTGCACCACAGTGATAGAGGTGTTTAAGATGATGAGAGGCATTGACTGTCAGAGGCTTTTCCCCAGGGGCTGAAAGGGCAGCCACAAGAGGACATGGATTTAAGGTGCTGGGCAGTAAGGACAGAGGAGATGTCAGGGGTAAGGTTCTTTTACGCAGAGGGTGGAGGGTGCGTGGAATGGGCCGCCGGCAACAGAGGTGGAGGAGGTGGATACGATAGGGTCTTTGAAGAGACTTTTGGATAGGGACATGGAGCTTAGATAGAGGTGATCATCCTTACACAGGCAGAGGTGATCAACACCAACCAGAAACGGCTCATGGTGTTCCGCACAAAGCTGGGCCCACGAGCTTTCCAGGCCATCAAGGACTGCATGGACTACGAACCTGCGATGGCCGTCCTGGAGAGCATGTACAAGCCCCCGACACACATACAAACCCAGTCGTTTCTAAGGTAGGGACATGTTTTGGCAACTACACATGCGCACAAATACAGATACAGAGACCATCAGAGAGAGAGACACACACCCAGACACACACACACAAATACAGACACACACACACATACAGACACATACCCAGATGTACATGCACACAAGCGCGCACACACAGAGACACAGACACACACCCAGATACATACACATACACACCCAGAAACACATGCACGCACACACAGACACCCACCCACCCACACACAGACCTATCAATGCATGCGCATGTGCAGACACACACAGGCTCTCACACTCACACAGTCACAGTTACACACGTACACACACACATAGACAGTCTCTCACTCTCTCACACATACATACACACAAACACAGACACAACACAAACACACACACACACACACACACACACACAGACACACCCAGACACACACACACCCCCAGACACACACACAAACACAGACACATACACACACACACCCAGACAGACACATATACACACCCAGACACACACAAACACATACACCCACACACACACACACACACACACATACACAAACACCCAGAAACACTCACACCCACCCAAACACACACAACCCAGACACACACACTCACATATGCACACCCAGACACACAAACACACACTCATGCACACACACACACCCACACACACATACAGACACATACCCAGGCACACATGCACACAAGCGCACACACACAGAGACACAGACACAAACACACACTCAGATACATACACATACACACCCAGGCACACATGCACACATGCGCACACACACCCACCCACAGACCTATCAATCCATGCGCACGTGCAGACATATACAGACATACACACACACACACACACACACACACACACACACACACAGAGCCAGACATACACACACCCTATACAAACATATACACACAGAGACACACACACACACACACACACACACCAGACACACATACACAAACCCAGACACACATGCACACAAGCGCACACACAGACACACTCAGACACCCTCCCACTCACACACAGATCTATGAATACATGCACACGGACACACACAGACATACGCGCGTGCACAAACACATACACACACCAAGACACACATGTGCGCACACACAGACAGCCAGACACCCACCCACATACACACAGACAAATGAATGCATACGCACATGCAGACACACACAGATATACGCACACACACATACAGACTCTCACACCCACATAGTCACATAGTTACACACACACATGCACACACACTGAGACACATAGTCTCTCACTCTCTCTCTCGCACACACACATAGTCTCTCTTTCTCTCACTCACACACACAAACACCCAGACACACATGCACACAAGTGCACACACACACCCAGACACATACACATACACACCCAGAGACATCCACACACACCCCCAGACACACATGCACACACGTGCGCGCACAGACACATGCAAATAGACACCTACCCACACACACAGACCTATGAATACATGCGCATGTGCAGACACAAACAGACATATGCACCCACACACAAACAGACTCTCACACCCACACAGTCACATAGTCACACACACACACACACACACACACACACACACACACACACACACACACACAAAACCAACCTGCCGCCATTGCCCCATTGGGGCCTGTTGTCAGCTTCCCTGTACCCTTAACCTTTTCTGTCACATCCCCTCTCTGTGACATAACAAAGGGACAAGACTGAGTTCACCCCCGGCCCCACAAGAGAGGGGAGTGATTACCGACACGCATACTGACCTCAACTTCCACCCGCAACATCACACAGGCACCGTGGTCTCAGATTTGTGGAGGGTGGGCACAACTGGGTGGAGCAGGAGGGGATGAGGTGAACATATCAGAACCACAGAATCCTACATCACAGAAAACAGGCTCTTCAGCCCCTCAAGACTGTGCCAAACTCTTATTCTGCCTAGTCCCACTGACCTACACCTAGTCCATACCCCTCCCATCCATGTATCTGTCCAAATTCTTCTTTAATGTTAAAATTGAGAGAGAGAGAGAGAGAGAGAGAGAGAGAGCCACTTCAGCTCATTCCACACCCCCGCCGCTCTCTGTGTGAAGAAGCTCCCCCTAATCTCCTCCCCTTTCACCCTTAATCCGTGTCCTCTGGTTTGGATCTCACCAACCTTCAGTGGAGAAAAGCCGATCTACATTTACTCTGCCTGTCCTTCTCATAATTTAAACACCTCGATCAAATCTCCCCTCATCCAGGGAATAAAGTCTGACCTGTACAGAAAGGATGGGATGCAACTGAATTGGAGATGGGCCAATACCCTGGTGGGTAGATTTTCTGGGTCTGTTGGGGAGGGTTTAAACTAGTTTGGCAGGGGGTTGGGAATTAGAATGTGAGTGAAGAGATTAGGGGAGAAGTACAAAAGCATTAAGCTCTGTGCTCCGAGTTGGAGAAGAAGGACAGGCAGGGGACAAATCATGAAGGTAGTCTGTGAGAGGACTAGTGCGCCACACGTCCCACCCCTCCAAAACATTGGTTCTGCATCTTTATCTTTGCTACACAAAGGACAATGTTTGACCTGCCGAGTTTCTCCTCAACCCCAGTGTCTGCAGACTCTCGTGTTTTATCCCTGACGTTTGTGCTGAGTTTGTAATCCCGTGCTCCAGCGCAGTCCCCAGGTCTGCGTTCATAAATCAAAGTACTGAGTCCAGGAGTTGGGATGTTATGGTAAAGTTGTACAAGACATTGGTGAGGCCAAGTTTGGAGAATTGTGTGCAGTTTTGGTCACCAAACTACAGCAAAGGTATCAATAAAATAGAAAGATGGCAGAGAAGATTTACTGGGATGTTGCCCAGACTTCAGGAACTGAGTTACAGGGTGTGATAGTACAGACCTATCACCAATGTATATAGTGTATATAGTTACAGTATCTAGACTGTGCTTACAGCGATTGGCTGAGAGCTTAGCCACGCCTACTGTCTGGGCCTTAAAGGGTTGTGTCCCTAGCCAGGTCGGATCATTCCGGACTGGTCGGCCACCTGTGAAGAGCTCCTGTCTTTTGCTAATAAAAGCCTAGGTTTGGATCAACGTCTTTGATTCTTTCGACGAGCTCTACACAGGGACAGGTTAAACAGGTTCAGACTTTATTCCCCTGGAGCGTAGAAGAATGAGGGGAGATTTGATCGAGATGTTTAAAATTATGAGGGGGATAGACAAAGTGAATGTAGACAGGCTTTTCCCACCTACGTACAAACCAGAGGACATGGGTTAAGTGTGAAAATGGGAAGGTTTAGGTGGGAGTGTGGAATGAGCAGAATGCAGGCTTAATTTTAACATTTATGAGGAATCTGGTTGGGTCTGTGAATGGAAGGGGTATGGACTGGGTACAGGTCAGTGGGATGAGACAGGAAAATGGTTCAGCACAGACTAGATGGGCAGAAAGGCCTACTCCTGAGCTATAATGTTTTACAGTTGGAGGGATCCACCTCTGACTTTAATCACAGTTGCCAGTCCATGCTCACCCACCTCATCCCCACTCCAAATTGGAACTACTCTTTAAATGCCTCCTCATCTCATGGGATCTTCCTCTTCACAGGAGCACCCCCACCCCTGCAAGGAGACCTCCCACCGCGGAGGGGAGAGGGGGCGCTGCAGCGCGTTCCTCTCGCCCGCGCACGACCGCCCTCTATTGCCGATTGGACCGCCCCTTTTTCGGCTACACCCAATCACCGGTTGGCAAGGGCATGAGTGGCCGGTGAGAAGGGCGGTGACAGACGCTCGGCTCCAATCACCATGCAGAAAGCGGTTGAGTGGTAGGTGGGGGCAGGACATGCGGCTTCAAACACCACGTTACTCCAATCACCGCGCGGCCATCGGTTGTGCGACAGGTGGGAAGGGGCAGGAAGGGCGGCACCAATCAACGCCTGGCCAGTGGTTGAGCGGCATGGGCGGGTGGGCATGGTGGTGGGCGAGAGAGCGGTTCCAATCATCGGACGGATAGAGTTTGAGCGACACGTGGAGGCGGGACGCGTAACACCAATCACCAAGCGGCTGCAGTCAGCGCGCGGATGGCATTTGAGCGACAGATAAGTGGGCGGAACGCGCGACTCCAATGACCAGGAGACTCCAATCAACGCGTGGCCAAAGGTTGAGCGGCAGGTGGGGGGCGGGACGCTTCAATCATTGCCCGGCGAACGGTTGAGTGACAGGCTGTAGAGGACGTCATTTCCGTCCGCCGCTGGCAGCACCGATGGTGATGTGAGGAGAGGGAGGCGGTGGCTCCCTTTTCTCTCTCTCTCCCTCTCTGCTCTGAGGTTGGCTGTGGCTGGGTCCGAGCGCCGTGATGAGGCTGGCAGGTGAGGAACTTCAGCCTCAAAGTGCCATGAGAGGGTTAGAGGTACATAACACCGGGGTGCAGTACTGGTGGGGACAGGTCTGTCACTTTGTAACGCCGGGGTCCTGTACTGGTGGGGACGGCTCTGTCACTGTGTAACACTGGGGTGCAGTGCTGGTGGGGGTGTGTTAGTCACTGTGTAACACTGGGGTACAGTACAGGTGGTGACGGGTCTGTCACTGTATAACACCGGGGTACAGTACTGGTGGGGACAGGTCTGTCACTGTGTAACGCTGGGGTACAGTACTAGTGGGGAAGGGTCCGTCACTGTGTAACACTAGGTTACAGTACTGGTGGGGACGGGTCTGTCACTGTGTAATACTGGGGTATAGTACTGACGGGGACTGGTCTGTCACTGTGTAACGCCAGTGTGCAGTACTGGTGGGGACAAGTCTGTGACTGTGTACCGCTGGGGTGCAGTACTGGTGGGGAAGGGTCTGTCACTGTGTAACACTGGGGTGCAGTGCTGGTGGGGGCGGGTCTGTCACTGTGTAACACTGGGGTGCAGTGCTGGTGGGGGCGGGTCTGTCACTGTGTAACACTGGGGTGCAGTGCTGGTGGGGGCGTGTCTGTCACTGTGTAACACTGGGGTACAGTACAGGTGGTGACGGGTCTGTCACTGTGTACCACCGGCGTTCGATACTGGTGGGGACGGGTCTGTCACTGTGTAACACTGGGGTATAGTACTGGTGATGACGGGTCTGTCACTGCGTACCACTGGGGTACAGTACTGGTGGGGACAGGACTGTCAGTGTGTAACACTGGGGTATAGCACTGGTGGGGACAGGTCTGTCACTGTGTAACGCTGGGATAGAGTACTGGTGGGGATGGGTCTGTCACTGTGTAACACTGGGGTACAGTACTGGTGGAGACAGGACTGTCAGTGTGTAACACTGGGGTATAGCACTGGTGGGGACAGGTCTGTCACTGTGTAACGCTGGGATAGAGTACTGGTGGGGATGGGTCTGTCACTGTGTAACACTAGGTTACAGTACTGGTGGGGACGGGTCTGTCACTGTAATACTGGGGTATAGTACTGACGGGGACTGGTCTGTCACTGTGTAACGCCAGAGTGCAGTACTGGTGGGGACAAGTCTGTGACTGTGTACCGCTGGGGTGCAGTACTGGTGGGGAAGGGTCTGTCACTGTGTAACACTGGGGTGCAGTGCTGGTGGGGGCGGGTCTGTCACTGTGTAACACTGGGGTGCAGTGCTGGTGGGGGCGTGTCTGTCACTGTGTAACACTGGGGTACAGTACAGGTGGTGACGGGTCTGTCACTGTGTACCACCGGCGTTCGATACTGGTGGGGACGGGTCTGTCACTGTGTAACACTGGGGTATAGTACTGGTGATGACGGGTCTGTCACTGCGTACCACTGGGGTACAGTACTGGTGGGGACAGGACTGTCAGTGTGTAACACTGGGGTATAGCACTGGTGGGGACAGGTCTGTCACTGTGTAACGCTGGGATAGAGTACTGGTGGGGATAGGTCTGTCACTGTGTAACACTGGGGTACAGTACTGGTGGAGACAGGCTGTCACTGTAACACTGGGGTACAGTACTGGTGGGGAAGGGTCTGTCACTGTGTAACACTGGGGTGCAGTGCTGGTGGGGGCGGGTCTGTCACTGTGTAACACTGGGGTGCAGTGCTGGTGGGGGGGGCGTGTCTGTCACTGTAACACTGGGGTACAGTACAGGTGGTGACGGGTCTGTCACTGTGTACCACCGGCGTTCGTTACTGGTGGGGACGGGTCTGTCACTGTGTAACACTGGGGTATAGTACTGGTGATGACGGGTCTGTCACTGCGTACCACTGGGGTACAGTACTGGTGGGGACAGGACTGTCAGTGTGTAACACTGGGGTACAGTACTGGTGGAGACAGGCTGTCACTGTAACACTGGGGTACAGTACTGGTGGGGAAGGGTCTGTCACTGTGTAACACTGGGGTGCAGTGCTGGTGGGGGCGGGTCTGTCACTGTGTAACACTGGGGTGCAGTGCTGGTGGGGGGGCGTGTCTGTCACTGTAACACTGGGGTACAGTACAGGTGGTGACGGGTCTGTCACTGTGTACCACCGGCGTTCGTTACTGGTGGGGACGGGTCTGTCACTGTGTAACACTGGGGTATAGTACTGGTGATGACGGGTCTGTCACTGCGTACCACTGGGGTACAGTACTGGTGGGGACAGGACTGTCAGTGTGTAACACTGGGGTATAGCACTGGTGGGGACAGGTCTGTCACTGTAACGCCGGGATAGAGTACTGGTGGGGATGGGTCTGTCACTGTGTAACACTGGGGTACAGTGCTGGTGGAGACGGGCTGTCACTGTAACACTGGGGTACAGTACTGGTGGAGACAGGTCTGTCACTGTGCAACGCCAGGGTACAGTACTGGTGGGGACGGGTCTGTTACTATGTAACGCAGGTGTACATAACTGGTGGGGAAGGGTCTGTCACTGTGTAACTCCATGGTGCACTGCTGGTGGGGACGGGTCTGTCACTGTGTAACGCCGGGGTACAGTACTGGTGGGGACGGGTTTGTCACTATGTAACACCGGGGTACAGTGCTGGTAGGGACGGGTCTGTCACTGAGTAACGCCGGGGTACAGTGCTGGTGGCAACGAGTCTGTCACTGTTTAACACTGGGGTACAGTACTGATGGGGACGGGTCTGTCTCTGTGTAACACCGGGGTGCAGTACTGATGGGGACGGGTCTGTCACTGTGTAACGCCGGGGTACAGTGCTGGTGGGAACGGATCTGTGACTGTGTAACGCTGGGGTGCAGTGCTGGTGGGGGCGGGTCTGTCACTGTGTAACGCCGGGATAGAGTACTGGTGGGGATGGGTCTGTCACTGTGTAACACTGGGGTACAGTACTGGTGGAGACGGGCTGTCACTGTAACACTGGGTTACAGTACTGGTGGAGACGGGCTGTCACTGTAACACTGGGGTACAGTACTGTTGGGGGCGGGTCTGTCACAGTGTAACGCCGGGGTACAGTACTGGTGGGGACGAGTTTGTCACTATGTAACATCGGGGTACAGTGCTGGTAGGGACGGGTCTGTCACTGAGTAACGCCGGGGTACAGTGCTGGTGGCAACGAGTCTGTCACTGTTTAACACTCGGGTACAGTACTGATGGGGACGGGTCTGTCTCTGTGTAACACCGGGGTGCAGTACTGATGGGGACGGGTCTTTCACTGTGTAACGCCGTGGTACAGTACTGGTGGGAACGGATCTGTGACTGTGTAACGCTGGGGTGCAGTGCTGGTGGGGGCGGGTCTGTCACTGTGTCACGCCGGAGTACAGTACTGGTGGGGACGGGTCTGTCACTGTGAAACATCGGGTTTCAGTACTAGTGGAGACGGGTCTGTCACAGTGTAACATAGGGGTACAATACTGGTGGGGTTGGGTCTGTCACTGTGTACCACAGTGGTACCGTACTGGTGGGGACGGATCTGTCACTGTGTACCACAGGGTTACACTACTGGTGTGGACGGGTCTGTCTCTGTGAAACATCAGGATACAGTACTGGTGGGGACGGGTATGTCACTGTGTATCACCGGGGTACAGTACAGGTGGGGAAGGGTCTGTCACTGTGTACCACCGGAGTTCAGTGCTGGTGGGAACGGGTCTGTTACTATGTAATGCAGGTGTACATAACTGGTGGGGATGGGTCTGTCACTTTGTAACACTGGGGTGCAGTACTGGTGGAGACGGGCTGTCACTGTGTATCACCGGGGTACAGTACAGGTAGAGACGTGTCTGTCACTGTGTAACACTGGGGTATACTACTGGTGGGGACAGGACTGTCACTATGTAACCCTAGGGTACAGTACTGGTGGAGACGGGTATGTCACTGTGTAACACTGGGGTATATTACTGGTGGGGATGGGTCTGTCACTTTGTAACCCTGGGGTACAGTACTGGTGGAGACGGGTCTGTCACTGTGTAACATCGGGGTACAGTACTGTGGAGACAGGTCTGTCACTGTGTAACACTGGGGTACAGTACTGGTGGATACCGGCTGTCACTGTGTAACACCGGGGTATAGTATTGTGGATGAGTCTGTAACTGTGTAACAGTGGGGTACAGAGCTGGTGGGGACCAGTCTGTCACTGTATAACACCGGGTGACAGTACTGGTGGGGACTGGTCTTTCACTGTGTACCACCAGGTTGCAGTACAGGTAGAGACGTGTTTGTCACTGTGTAACACTGGGGTACTGTACTCGTGGGGACGGGTCTGTTACTGTGTAACGCTGGTGTAGATAACTGGTGGGGAAGGGCTGTCACTGTGTAACGCCGGGTTACAGTGCTGGTGGGGACGGGTATGTCACTGTATAACACTGGGTTACAATACTGGTGGGGACGGGTCTGTCACTGTGTAACACTGGGGTACAGTACTGAGGGGGACGGGTGTGTCACTGTGTATCACCGGGGTACAGTACTGGTGTGGATGGGTCTGTCACTGTGTCTCACCAGCATACAGTTCTGGTGGGGACGGGTCTGTCACTGTGTACCACCGGTGTACAGTACTGGTAGGGACGAGTCTGTCATGGTGAAACGTCAGGGTACAGTACTGGTGGGGACAGGCCTGTCACTGTGTACCACCGGGCTACAGTATAGGTGGGGACGGGTCTGTCACTGCGTATCAGTGGGGTACAGAGCTCGTGGGACGGTTTTGTCTCTGTGTAACACTGGGTTACGGTACTGATGGGGACTGGTCTGTCACTGTGTAACACTGGGTTACAGTACTGGTGGGGACGGGTCTGACACTGTGTAATGCCGGGCTACAGTACTGGTGGGAACGGGTCTGTTACTGTGTAACGCTGGTGTAGATAACTGGTGGGGACAGGTCTGTCGCTGTGTAACGCCGGGTTACAGTGCTGGTAGGGAGGGGTCTGTCACTGTGTAACACTGGGGTATAGTATTGTGGACTGGTCTGTCACTGTGTAACAGTTGGGTACAGAGCTGGTGGGGATGGGGTCTGTCACTGTATAACGCCGGGGGACAGTACTGTTGGGGTCTGGTCTTTCACTGTGTACCATCAGGGTGCAGTACTGGTGGGGACGGGTCTGCCACTGTGTAACACTGGTGTATAGTACTGGTTTTTTTTTTGTTTTTTTTTTAATTTTTTTTTTAATTTTTATTTTTCACACCATAAATCACAATAGCCATGATATACACTTTTTCTTTTTCACACATTTACAGTGACTTTTTCTCCCCCCCCTCCCTCCTCCCAAGCCACCCCCCCACCCCCCCCTCCCCCATCCATTTTAGGTATACAATCTAGGTTGCATTAATTCAGTCAGACAATGTTGTCATTCAACAAAAATACACCAGAAATTCTACAGAGTCCATTCTTTTCTTTCCTTCTCCTTCCATCAACTTAGGTAATGTTTGTCCCCGGTAGGTTTTCGCTATTGTATTTAATGTAAGGCTCCCATACTTGTTCGAATATTTCAATATTATTTCTTAAACTATATGTTATTTTTTCTAATGGAATACATTTATTCATTTCTATGTGTATAGTACTGGTTGAGGCGGGTCTGTCACTGTGTATCACCGGGGTACAGTACTGGTGTGGATGGGTCTGTCACTGGGTCCCACCAGCATACAGTTCTGGTGGGGATGGGTCTGTCACTGTGTAACACTGGGGTACAGTACTGGTGGGGACGGGTCTGTAAGTGTGTAACACTGGGGTATACTACTGGTGGGGACAGGTCTGTCGCTGTGTAACGACGGGATAGAGTACTGGTGGCGATGGGTCTGTCACTGTGTAACACTGGGGTACATTACTGGTGGAGACGGGTTGTAACTGTGTAACTCCGGTGTACAGAACTGGTGGGGACAGGTCTGTTACTGTGTAACCATGGGGTACAGTACTGGTGGGTATGGGTCTGTCACTTTGTAACGCCGGGGTCCTGTACTGGCGGGGACGGGTGTGTCACTGTGTAACCCTGGGGTACAGTACTGGTGTGGGGACAGCTCTGTCACCGTGAAACATCGGGGTGCAGTACTGGCGGGGACGGGTCTGTCACTATTGAACACTGTGGTACAGTACTGGTGGGTCGGGTCTGTCACTGTGTAACACTGGGGTACAGTACTGTTGGGGACGGGTCTGTCACTGTGTTCCACCGGTGTACAGTACTGGTTGGGACGGGTCTGTCACTGTGTACCACCGGCAACAGTACTGGTAGGGACGGGTCTGTCACTGTGTAACACCAGGGTACAGTACTGGTGGGGACAGATCTGTCACTGTGTACCACTGGGCTACAGTACTGGTCGGGACCGGTCTGTCACTATGCAACAATAGGGTACAGTACTGGTGGGGACGGGTCTGTCACTGTGTAATACTGGGGTGCAGTACTGATGGGGACGGATCTGTCACTGTGTAGCACTGGGGTACAGTACTGGTTGGGGAGCGTCTGTCAGTGTGTAACACTGGGGTACAGTATTGCTCTGGATGGGTCCGTAGTGGTCTAACACTGGGTACAGTATTGTTGTGGACGGGTCTGTCACTGTGTAACACTGGGGTACAGAGCTGGTGCGGACGGGTCTGTCACTGTGTAATACCGGGGTACAGTGCTGGTAGGGACGGGTCTGTCACGGAGTAACTCCGGGGTAAAGTGCTGTTGGCGACTAGGCTGTCACTGTTTAACACGGGGGTACAGTACTGATGGGGACGGGTCTGTGACTGTGTAACGCTGGGGTGCAGTGCTGGTGGGGAAGTGTCCGTCACTGTGTAACGCTGGGGTGCAGTGCTGGTGGGGGCGGGTCTGTCACTGTGTAACGCCGGGGTACAGTGCTGGTGGGGACGGGTCTGTCACTGTGAAACATCGGGTTACAGTACTGGTGGAGTCGGGTCTGTCACTGTGTAACATCGGGGTACAATACTGGTGGGGTTGGGTCTGTCACTGTGTACCACAGTGGTACCGTACTGGTGGGGACGGGTCTGTCACTGCGTATCAGTGGGGTACAGAGCTCGTGGGACGGGTTTGTCTCTGTGTAACACTGGGTTACAGTACTGATGGGGACTGGTCTGTCACTGTGTAACACCGGGGTACAGTACTGCTGGGGATGGGTCTGTCACTGTGTAACACTGTAGTATGGTAATGTTGTGGACCGGTCTGTCACTGTGTAACAGTGGGGTACAGAGCTGGTGGGGATGGGTCTGTCACTGTATAACGCTGGGGGACAGTACTGGTGGGGACTGGTCTTTCACTGTGTACCACCGGGGTGCAGTACTGGTAGGGATGGGTCTGTCACTGTGTCCCACCAGCATACAGTTCTGGTGGGGAAGGGTCTGTCACTGTGTAACACTGGGGTACAGTACTGGTGGGGACGGGTCTGTCACTGTGTAATACTGGGGTGCAGTACTGATGGGGACGGGTCTGTCACTGTGTAATGCCGGGTACAGTACAGGTGGGGACGGGTCTGTGAATGTGTAACGCTGGGGTACAGTACTGGTGGGGAAGGGCCTGTCACTGTGTAACGCTGGGGTGCAGTGCTGGTGGGGGCGGGTCTGTCACTGTGTAACGCCGGGGTACAGTGCTGGTGGGGACGGGTCTGTCACTGTGAAACATCGGGTTACAGTACTGGTGGAGTCGGGTCTGTCACTGTGTAACATCGGGGTACAATACTGGTGGGGTTGGGTCTGTCACTGTGTACCACAGTGGTACCGTACTGGTGGGGACGGGTCTGTCACTGCGTATCAGTGGGGTACAGAGCTCGTGGGACGGGTTTGTCTCTGTGTAACACTGGGTTACAGTACTGATGGGGACTGGTCTGTCACTGTGTAACACCGGGGTACAGTACTGCTGGGGATGGGTCTGTCACTGTGTAACACTGTAGTATGGTAATGTTGTGGACCGGTCTGTCACTGTGTAACAGTGGGGTACAGAGCTGGTGGGGACGGGTCTGTCACTGTATAACGCTGGGGGACAGTACTGGTGGGGACTGGTCTTTCACTGTGTACCACCGGGGTGCAGTACTGGTAGGGATGGGTCTGTCACTGTGTCCCACCAGCATACAGTTCTGGTGGGGAAGGGTCTGTCACTGTGTAACACTGGGGTACAGTACTGGTGGGGACGGGTCTGTCACTGTGTAATACTGGGGTGCAGTACTGATGGGGACGGGTCTGTCACTGTGTAATGCCGGGTACAGTACAGGTGGGGACGGGTCTGTGAATGTGTAACGCTGGGGTACAGTACTGGTGGGGAAGGGCCTGTCACTGTGTAACGCTGGGGTGCAGTGCTGGTGGGGGCGGGTCTGTCACTGTGTAACGCCGGGGTACTGTACTGGTAGGGACGGGTCTGTCACTGTGAAACATTGCGTTGCAGTACTGGTGGAGACGGGTCTGTCACTGTGTAACATCGGGGTACAGTACTGGTGGGGACAGATCTGTCACTGTGTAACGCTGGGGTACAGTACTGGTGGCTACCGGCTGTCACTGTGTAACACCGGGGTACAGTACTGCTGGGGATGGGACTGTCACTGTGTCCCACCAGCGTACAGTTCTGGTGGTGACGGGTCTGTCACTGTGTAACACTGGGGTACTGTACTGGTGCGGACTGTTCTGTCACTGTGTTCCACCGGTGTACAGTACTGGTAGGGACGGGTCTGTCACTGTGAAACATCAGGGTACAGTACTGGTGGGGACGGATCTGTCAGTGTATAACTCTAGGGTACTCTGCTAATGTGGACTGGACTGTCATTGTGGAACACCGGGATACAGTACTTGTGGGGATGGGTCTCTCACTGTGTAATGCTTGGGTACAGTGCTGGTGTGGATGAGACTGTCATTGTGTACACCGGGGCATAGTACTGGTGGGGATGATACTGTCACTGTCCAACACCAGGGAACAGAACCCCATGTTGTGGTTCAACTGCCTTTTGGAGCTGTGATTATGATCTGAGAAGCCTTCAGGATAGTTCTGATCTGCTTGTGCTTCTTGTTTCAGGACCACTGCGGATTGTAGTTTTCGTGCTGGCACTGGGACTACTCTGGATCCTTGCCAGCCTCATGTCTGCACAGGGGGGCCTCTTCAACCGAATGCGCCAGCTGCTGAGTGGTGAGCCGGGGCGGAGGATTGTGGAGCGCCTCCCCTTCCCTCTCTCCCCTTCCCTCTCCCCTTCCCTCTCCCTTTCCCTCTCCCCTTCCCTCTCCCCTTCCCTCTCCCCCTTCCCTCTCCCCCTTCCCTCTCCCCCCTTCCCTCTCCCCCCTTCCCTCTCCCCCCTTCCCTCTCCCCCCTTCCCTCTCCCCCCTTCCCTCTCCCCCCTTCCCTCTCCCCCCTTCCCTCTCCCCCCTTCCCTCTCCCCCCTTCCCTCTCCCCCCTTCCCTCTCCCCCCTTCCCTCTCCCCCCTTCCCTCTCCCCTTCCCTCTCCCCTTCCCTCTCCCCCCTTCCCTCTCCCCCTTTCCCTCTCCCCTCTCCCCCTTCCCTCTCCCCCTTCCCTCTCCCCCCTTCCCTCTCCCCCTTCCCTCTCCCCCCTTCCCTCTCCCCCCTTCCCTCTCCCCCCTTCCCTCTCCCCCCTTCCCTCTCCCCCCTTCCCTCCCCCCTTCCCTCTCCCCCTTCCCTCTCCCCCCTTCCCTCCCCCCTTCCCTCCCCCCTTCCCTCCCCCCTTCCCTCCCCCCTTCCCTCCCCCCTTCCCTCCCCCCTTCCCTCCCCCCTTCCCTCCCCCCTTCCCTCCCCCTTCCCTCTCCCCTTCCCTCTCCCCTTTCCCTCTCCCCTTCCCTCTCCCCCCTTCCCTCTCCCCCTTCCCTCTCCCCCTTCCCTCTCCCCCTTCCCTCTCCCCCTTCCCTCTCCCCCTTCCCTCTCCACCTTCCCTCCTCCCCTTCCCTCCCCTTCCCTCTCCCCCTTCCCTCCTCCCATTCCCTCTCCTCCTTCCCTCTCCCCCTTCCCTCCCCCTTCCTTCTCCCCTTTCCCTCCCCTCCCCCTCCCTCTCTCCCCTCCCTCTTGCCCCCTTGCCTCCCCCTCCCCCCTGCCCCCAGCACACATTGTCATTGAAACCCCATCAGATTCAATTGAGTTTATTGTCATATAAAGAAATGGTGAATATTTTTATATTTCTCCCATGCAGTTAAGACAACTCAGATCTCCCAGATTCTTTGCCAGAGTACATACATAACATCACATACAACCCTGAGATTTTTTTTTCTTGCCGGCGGCAGAATTACCACTAATTGGCAGTGCAAAAACAAAATGAACACATAAATGGAAAAAAAATGTGAACAAACTAACTGGGCGATACAGAGAGGGTAAAAATCACTAAAGCGCATGTCCTTATATGAGCCCCTGAATGAGTTTGTTGTCGAGGAGACTGATGGTGGAGAGGTAGCAGCTGTTCCTGAACCTGGTGGTACGATGTCTGTGGCCCCAGAACTCTTTCCTGATGGCAGCAGTGAGAACAGAGAGTTTTGCTGGGTGGTGTGGATCCTTGATAATCGCTCCGACAGCAGCGTTTCCCCGTAGGTGTTCTCGATGGTGGGGGAAGGTCAGAATGCAGTAGGCCATTTGGCCTGTCGAGTCTACCCCTGCAATGCCATCATGAGCTGAACCTGTTCTCCCATTCTCCTGTCTTTTCCCGATAAACTTTGATACCCCGATTATTCAGATACCCATCAAATCTCTGCGTTAAATCCACCCTGGTTTCCACAGCCGCTCTTGGCACCAAATTTCCGAGGTTCCACCCTCTCTGGATGAAGAAATTCCCCCCACATCTCGGTTTTAAATGGGCGCCCTTAAATCCTAAAGTTTTGCTCTCTTGTTTATACTTCAACCACAGAGTCTGCAGATTCTTGTGTTTTAATTCTACTCTGTCCAGGCCTCTCAACCTTCAAAATAGTTCTGAGGTGTTTCCCCCACCCCCGCATTCTTTTGAACTCCAAGGAATCCTGTCCAAGAGCTGTCAAACGTTCCTCATGTGCTAATCGCTTCATTCCTGGTTTCTGTCACTCCTGATGCAATCAAGCACAGCACTCAGAAATCTCCTTGTTAACTCTTTATTCAGTAGCAAGTTGCCTGGAAGAGTCCTCCCCTTGCCATCACACTGGAGGCAGTCTCATAGTGTCTCCATCCGACAAAAGGATGCACCAGCTATTTATACATTCAAATAAGGTAGTTAGATAAAAGGCTACATCAGCCCCAGACTTGCATGATCTCAGAGTAAAGCATTACATTCATGACCAGCAGCACCCCCTTTCCCAAGCCTGTCCTACACGGTGAAAAAACATGTTTTTTGGAACAAAGGGTAGTTTACAATTCTCAGACTCATCTGAGGGGACAAAAAAAAAACCCAGGACATCTTTTCTTGCATTCCTTTACCATGTGTTTTCATTCGATTCCTAGGCACCTCAAGGCTGTACCAGGCAGCACCAGTGTGAGAACGGCACCAGAGTACAGCACCGCTTTAACCTCTCACTACCCCATACACCGAGTCCCACCAGGCTCCCAAAGGTCTCAATGTTCACCTGTATACATCACAACGATTGCTCTTGTGAATTTTTTCTGAACCCTCTCCAATGCCAGCAGATCCTTTCTTGAGCGAGGAGTCCAAAGCTGTACCCTGTACTCCTCACCAGTGCCTTATAAAGCCTCAACATCACATAAGACAATTTCAGCACAGAAACAGGCCAGTTCGGCCCTTCTAGTCCATGCCAAACACCCACCCCATAACCTTCCATAGACCTTTCCCTCTTTTCCTTAAATATTAAAATCGAACCTGCATCTACCACTTTGGTGGAAGCTTGTCCCACACTCCCACCACCCTCTGAGTGAAGAAATTACCCCCTCATGTTGCCCCTGTTCTTTTCCCTCTTCAGTCTCAATCCATGTCCTCTTGTTTGAATCTTCCCCACTCTCAATGGAAAAAGCCTGTCCACATTGACTATCTGTCCACCTTTGTTTAACCTTTCCCTGTAACTCAAACCCTGAGACCCAGGCAACATTCTTGTTAACCTTCTCTGTACTCTCTGTATTTTGTTGATGACTTTCTTATAATTCAGTGACCAAAACTGCACACAATATTCCAAATTTGGCCTCAGCAGTGCCTTATACAACTTCAACATTACATCCCAACTCCTGTACTTAACACTCTGATTTATGAAGGCCAACTTACCAAAAGCTTTCTTCACCATCCTATCTTCATGTGACTCCACTTTCAGGGAATTATGCACCAGAATTCCCCAATCCCTTTGTTCTACTGCACTCCTCAATTTTCTACCATTTAACGAGTATGACCTTTGCTGAGTCTCCTACCAAAATGTAGCATCTTGCACTTCTTGGTATTAAACTCCATCTGGCATCTTGCCTATCTCCCACTGCAAGCTCTTGTATCCTATTCCTTTAGAAATGAGTGGATTCGCTGCCTTCACCTCCAATTCAATCTGGAGGTCAAGACTGTGAGGCAGAGGATCATGAAGTAGGCCATTCAGCCCATTGAGTCTCCCCCCTGCCATTTAATCATGAGCTGATCTGTCCTCCCACTCATTCCCACTGACCAGCCTTTGATGCCCTGGCTCTCTTTTTCATTCTTTTTATTGATCATATTAAAGGTGAATAATAACTGAGACTAGGAGTACATAATCTTTGTGCAGGATCACCTAAAGGTGAACCACCAGGTTGGGTTGGCAGTAAAGAAAGCGAATGCTATGTTGGCCTTCTTTCAAGGGGAATAGTGTCTAAGAGGAAGGAGGTATTGATGAGGCTCGATGGGGCACTGGGGAGACCTCACTTGGAGTAACCATGGGTCCCTTATCTTAGAAGGAACGTACTGATGTTGGAGAGAGTAGAGATTTACCAAGATGATTCCTGGACCAACATATGAGGAACGTTTAGTGGCCCTTGAACTGCATTCATTGAGTGTAGGAGAATGTGAAGGGAATCTCATCGAAAAATTTTGAACGCTGAAATGATTGGACAGAATAAGATGTTTCCCTTGGTGGCGAGTCCAGGACAAGAGGGTACAGTCTTAGAATGAGAGGGACCTGCTTAAAAACACAGCTGAAATTTCTTCAGCCAGAGGGTTGTGGGTTTGTGGAATTTGTTGATAGGGGTCTAACAAGTCAGGGGGATCGAGGGGAAAAGGCTGGAATTTGGATTTAGAGCTGAGAACTATTCAGCTCAGGGTGGAGTGGTGGAGCAGACTCAATGGGCCTGATGGCCTACTTCTGTTCCTTGATCTTGTGATTAAAGGGAGGGAAATATCACAAGATGGCGTCATATTGCATTATGCCCACAATTAACGAATATGTTCTTATCTTTCACACTGAAATCTCCAAAAAGAAATTATTATAAAACCCCACCTGATCTAAAGACAAAGGACTGACAGTCTATCCTGAGAATTTATTAATAAAATTTAATCCTCTGGTCTTCACCAACAGTCATGTGGAAATAATTTATAAAAGGTTGCCAAATCTCTTCAAATTTAACAGAAGAATCATATGTACGGCTCCTAATGTTTTCTAAACGTAAACATGACATAATTTGAGAGAGCCACTGAATCAAAGTAGGTGGATTAGAATCTTTCCATTTCAATAAGATTGCTCTTCTAGCCAACAATGTAGAAAAGACTACAGGCCCGATACATGGAAGTGGGGACTTGTCCCATTTCTGGAACTATAGTTCCAAAAAGAGTAATCAGTGGGTTAGGTGGAGGACTGATGTCCAGTGGAGCTGACATAGTCTTAAAAAAATATCTATCCAATACCTCTCCGACATAGGCCACGACCAAAACATACGAGTTAGAGAGGCCACTTCTGATTTACATCTTTTACAAACAGGACTAAGGTTAGAAAACAAAATTTGCCTATTTGTCTTTCGATCCTTGAGCCTGATTTAAACAAACTGAAACTGAGAATAACAGGCTCATACTGAAGAGGTTTTAACCCATCCAAAAATCTTCTCCCATGATCCCACTGGAACATGTAACTGAAGTTCCTCTTTCCAGGCCCTTTTAATTTTATTGTTAGAATTTAAGGCCATTCAATTGTTAGCTGATCTACTCAGCCCCGCTGCTGGCCTTTCTCCCCGTAGCCTTCAATGCCCTGGCTAATCAAGAACTTCTGCTTCAAATACACCCAATGACTCAGCCACCACAGATTCACTGCCCTCCTGCTGAAGGAAATTCCTATTCTGTCTCTGTTGTAAGAGGAGTGGGTTGGGAGGGTTGGGGGAGGAGGAGGGTGGGAGGGTTGGGGGAACTGGGGGAGGAGGGAGTGGGAGGTTTAGGGAGGGAACGGGAGGAAGGGGAATGGGTGGGAGGGTTGGGGAGGAAGGGGGGATGGGGTGGGAGGGTTGGGGAGGAAGGGGGATGGGGTGGGAGAACAGGGGAGGAAGGGGGATGGGTGGGAGAGTTGGGGAGGAAGGGCGGTGGGGTGGGAGAACAGGGGGAGGAAGGGGGATGGGATGGGAGAACAGGGGAGGAAGGGGGGTTGGAGGGAGGGACCAGGAGTGAGGGGTGGGAGGGTTCAGGAGTGAGGGGTGGGAGAGTGGGGGATCGAAGTGAGATGTTGTGTGGTGGGAGAGGGGTAGGGAATGGGGTGGGGGGGATCGAGGTGAGATGTTAGGTGGTGGGAGAGGGGTAGAGAATGGGTGGGGGGATCGAGGTGAGATGTTTGGTGGGAGAGGGGTAGAGAATGGGTGGGGGAATCGAGGAGAGATGTTGGGTAGTGGGAGAGGGGTAGGGAATGGGTGGAGAGATTGAGGTGAGATGTTGGGTGGTGGGAGAGGGTTAGGGGATGGGTGGGGACATCGAGGGGAGATGCTGAGTAGTGGGGAATTTGGGAGGAGTGGTGGGTCAGGTGGAGGTGTTTGGGTCACGCCTCCCTCCCGACTCACGCCTCCCGCCTCACGCCTCCCGCCTCCCTCCCGGCTCACGCCTCCCTCCCGGCTCACGCCTCCCTCCTTTTGGTCCCAGGTCCACAGGAGCTGCCAACTACTGGTAAGTCCACCGCCTGAGTGGTGGGTCTGCTGGGCAGAGGGGTTGTGGCCCACTCGAGGGAGATGGAAGGGGGTGTCTCTGACCCCTGGAGGGTGGGTGGGTGGGGTGTCTCTGACCCCTGGAGGGTGGGTGGGTGGGGTGTCTCGGACCCCTGGAGGTGGGTGGGTGGGGTGTCTCGGACCCCTGGAGGGTGGGTGGGTGGGGTGTCTCGGACCCCTGGAGGGTGGGTGGGTGGGGTGTCTCGGACCCCTGGAGGGTGGGTGGGTGGGGTGTCTCGGACCCCTGGAGGGTGGGTGGGTGGGGTGTCCTCGGACCCCTGGAGGTGGTGTGGGTGGGGTGTCTCGGACCCCTGGAGGGTGGGTGGGTGGGGTGTCTAGGACCCCTGGTGTGTGGGGATGTCACTAGATTAAGGGATGCTGGGTCTAGGTCCCCTGGAGGGTGGAGGGTGATGGCCGGTTCCCCGGAGGGTGAGGGCCGGTTCCCCCGGAGGGTGAGGGCCGGTTCCCCCGGAGGGTGAGGGCCGGTTCCCCCGGAGGGTGAGGGCCGGTTCCCCCCGGAGGGTGAGGGCCGGTTCCCCCGGAGGGTGAGGGCCGGTTCCCCCGGAGGGTGAGGGCCGGTTCCCCCCGGAGGGTGAGGGCCGGTTCCCCCGGAGGGTGAGGGCCGGTTCCCCCGGAGGGTGAGGGCCGGTTCCCCCCGGAGGGTGAGGGCCGGTTCCCCCGGAGGGTGAGGGCGGTTCCCCCGGAGGGTGAGGGCCGGTTCCCCCCGGAGGGTGAGGGCCGGTTCCCCCGGAGGGTGAGGGCCGGTTCCCCCGGAGGGTGAGGGCCGGTTCCCCCGGAGGGTGAGGGCCGGTTCCCCCGGAGGGTGAGGGCCGGTTCCCCCGGAGGGTGAGGGCCGGTTCCCCCAGAGGGTGAGGGCCGGTTCCCCCGGAGGGTGGGGGGTGAGGCCGGTTCCCCCCGGAGGGTA